>NW_027469444.1:0-140711 GCF_051020765.1 Lasioglossum baleicum | reverse complement strand
AACGCATAACGCATAACGCATAACGCATAACGCATAACGCATAACGCATAACGCATAACGCATAACGCATAACGCATAACGCACAACGCATAACGCATAACGCACAACGCATAACGCATAACGCATAACGCATAACGCATAACGCATAACGCATAACGCATAACGCATAACGCATAACGCATAACGCATAACGCATAACGCATAACGCAAAACGCATAACGCATAACGCAGAACGCATGACGCATAAAGCATAACGCATAACCCATAACCCATAACGCAAATAACGCTTAACGCAAAACGCATAACGCATAACGCACAACGCTTAACGCGAAACGCAAAACGCATAACGCATAACGCATAACGCATAACGCATAACGCATAACGCATAACGCATAACGCATAACGCATAACGCATAACGCATAACGCATAACGCATAACGCATAACGCATAACGCATAACGCATAACGCATAACGCATAACGCATAACGCATAGCCCATAACGCATAACACATAGCGCATAACGCATTATGCAAAAGTCATAATGCATAACGTATAACGCATAACGCATAACGCATAACGCATAACGCATAACGCATAACGCATAACGCATAACGCATAACGCATAACGCATAACGCATAACGCATAACGCATAACGCATAACGCATAACGCATAACGCATAACGCATAACGCATAACGCATAACGCATAACGCATAACGCATAACGCATAACGCATAACGCATAACGCATAACGCATAACGCATAACGCATAACGCATAACGCATAACGCATAACGCATAACGCATAACGCATAACGCATAACGCATAACGCATAACGCATAACGCATAACGCATAACGCATAACGCATAACGCATAACGCATAACGCAAAACGCATAACGCATAACGCATAACGCATAACGCATAACTCATAACGCATAACGCTTAACGCGTAACGCATAACGCATAACGCGTAACGCATAACGCATAACGCATAACGCATAACGCATAACGCATAACGCATAACGCATAACGCATAACGCACAACGCATAACGCATAACGCATAACGCATAACGCATAACGCATAACGCATAACGCATAACGCATAACGCATAACCCATAACGCAAATAACGCAAAACGCATAACGCATAACGCATAACGCTTAACGCGTAACGCAAAACGCATAACGCATAACGCATAACGCATAACGCATAACGCATAACGCATAACGCATAACGCATAACGCATAACGCATAACGCATAACGCATAACGCATAACGCATAACGCATAACGCATAACGCATAACGCATAACGCATAACGCATAACGCATAACGCATAACGCATAACGCATAACGCATAACGCATAACGCATAACGCATAACGCATAACGCATAACGCATAACGCATAACGCATAACGCATAACGCATAACGCATAACGCATAACGCATAACGCATAACGCATAACGCATAACGCATAACGCATAACGCATAACGCATAACGCATAACGCATAACGCATAACCCATAACGCAAATAACGCTTAACGCAAAACGCATAACGCATAACGCATAACGCATAACGCATAATGCATAACGCAAAACGCACAACGCATAACGCATAACGCATAACGCATAACGTATAACGCATAACGCATAACGCATAATGCAAAAGTCATAACGCATAACGCATAACACATAACGCATAACGCATAACGTATAAACCATAAGGAATAACGCATAATGCAAAAGTCATAACGCATAACGCATAACGCAAAACTCATAACGCATAACGCATAACGCATAACGCATAACGAATAACGCATAACGCATAACGCATAACGCTTAACGCATAACGCATAACGCATAACGTATAAACCATAAGGTATAACGCATAATGCAAAAGTCATAACGCATAACGCATAACGCATAACGCATAACGCTTAACGCGAAACGCAAAACGCATAACGCATAACGCATAACGCTTAACGCATAACGCATAACGCATAACGCATAACGCATAACGCATAACGCATAACGCATAACGCATAACGCATAACGCATAACGCATAGCCCATAACGCATAACACATAGCGCATAACGCATTATGCAAAAGTCATAATGCATAACGTATAACGCATAACGCATAACGCATAACGCATAACGCATAACGCATAACGCATAACGCATAACGCATAACGCATAACGCATAACGCATAACGCATAACGCATAACGCATAACGCATAACGCATAACGCATAACGCATAACGCATAACGCATAACGCATAACGCATAACGCATAACGCATAACGCATAACGCATAACGCATAACGCATAACGCATAACGCATAACGCATAACGCATAACGCATAACGCATAACGCATAACGCATACGCATAACGCATAACGCATAACGCATAACGCATAACGCATAACGCATAACGCATAACGCATAACGCATAACGCATAACGCATAACGCATAACGCATAACGCATAACGCATAACGCATAACGCATAACGCATAACGCATAACGCATAACGCATAACGCATAACGCATAACGCAAAACGCATAACGCATAACGCATACCGCAAACGCATAACTCATAACGCATAACGCTTAACGCGTAACGCATAACGCATAACGCATAACGCATGACGCATAACACATATCGCAATAACGCATAACACCTAAAGCATAACGCACAACGCACAACGCACAACGCATAACGCATAACGCATAACGCATAACGCATAACGCATAACGCATGACGCATAACGCATAACGCATAACGCATAACGCATAACGCATAACGCATAACGCATAACGCATAACGCATAACGCATAACGCATAACGCATAACGCATAACGCATAACGCATAACGCATAACGCATAACGCATAACGCATAACGCATAACGCATAACGCATAACGCATAACGCATAACGCATAACGCATAACGCATAACGCATAACGCATAACGCATAACGCATAACGCATAACGCATAACGCATAACGCATAACGCATAACGCATAACGCATAACGCATAACGCATACGATAACGCATAACGCATAACGCATAACGCATAACGCATAACGCATAGCGCATAACGCATAACGCATAACGCACAACGCACAACGCACAACGCATAACGCATAACGCATAACGCATAACGCATAACGCCTAACGCATAACGCATAACGCATAACGCATAACGCATAACGCATAACGCATAACGCATAACGCAAAACGCATAACGCATAACGCATAACGCATAACGCATAACTCATAACGCATAACGCTTAACGCGTAACGCATAACGCATAACGCGTAACGCATAACGCATAACGCATAACGCATAACGCATAACGCATAACGCATAACGCATAACGCATAACGCACAACGCATAACGCATAACGCATAACGCATAACGCATAACGCATAACGCATAACGCATAACGCATAACGCATAACGCATAACCCATAACGCAAATAACGCAAAACGCATAACGCATAACGCATAACGCTTAACGCGTAACGCAAAACGCATAACGCATAACGCATAACGCATAACGCATAACGCATAACGCATAACGCATAACGCATAACGCATAACGCATAACGCATAACGCATAACGCATAACGCATAACGCATAACGCATAACGCATAACGCATAACGCATAACGCATAACGCATAACGCATAACGCATAACGCATAACGCATAACGCATAACGCATAACGCATAACGCATAACGCATAACGCATAACGCATAACGCATAACGCATAACGCATAACGCATAACGCATAACGCATAACGCATAACGCATAACGCATAACGCATAACGCATAACGCATAACGCATAACGCATAACGCATAACGCATAACGCATAACGCATAACGCATAACGATAACCCATAACGCAAATAACGCTTAACGCAAAACGCATAACGCATAACGCATAACGCATAACGCATAATGCATAACGCAAAACGCACAACGCATAACGCATAACGCATAACGCATAACGTATAACGCATAACGCATAACGCATAATGCAAAAGTCATAACGCATAACGCATAACACATAACGCATAACGCATAACGTATAAACCATAAGGAATAACGCATAATGCAAAAGTCATAACGCATAACGCATAACGCAAAACTCATAACGCATAACGCATAACGCATAACGCATAACGAATAACGCATAACGCATAACGCATAACGCTTAACGCATAACGCATAACGCATAACGTATAAACCATAAGGTATAACGCATAATGCAAAAGTCATAACGCATAACGCATAACGCATAACGCATAACGCTTAACGCGAAACGCAAAACGCATAACGCATAACGCATAACGCTTAACGCATAACGCATAACGCATAACGCATAACGCATAACGCATAACGCATAACGCATAACGCATAACGCATAACGCATAACGCATAACGCATAGCCCATAACGCATAACACATAGCGCATAACGCATTATGCAAAAGTCATAATGCATAACGTATAACGCATAACGCATAACGCATAACGCATAACGCATAACGCATAACGCATAACGCATAACGCATAACGCATAACGCATAACGCATAACGCATAACGCATAACGCATAACGCATAACGCATAACGCATAACGCATAACGCATAACGCATAACGCATAACGCATAACGTATAAACCATAAGGAATAACGCATAATGCAAAAGTCATAACGCATAACGCATAACGCATAACGCATAACGCATAACGCATAACGCATAACGCATAACGCATAACGCATAACGCATAACGCATAACGCATAACGCATAACGCATAACGCATAACGCATAACGCATAACGCATAACGCATAACGCATAACGCATAACGCATAACGCATAACGCATAACGCATAACGCATAAAACACAACGCATAACGCATAACGCATAACGCATAACGCATAACGCATAACGCATAACGCATAACGCATAACGCATAACGCATAACGCATAACGCATAACGGATAAAGCATAACGCATAACGCATAACGCATAACGCATAACGCATAACGCATAACGCATAACGCATAACTCATAATGCAAAAGTCATAACGCATAACGCATAACGCATAACGCATAACGCATAACGCATAACGCATAACTCATAATGCAAAAGTCATAACGCATAACGCATAACGCATAACGCATAACGCATAACGCATAACGCATAACGCATAACGCATAACGCATAACGCATAACGCATAACGCATAACGCATAACGCATAACGCATAACGCATAACGCATAACGCATAACGCATAACGCATAACGCATAACGCATAACGCATAACGCATAACGCATAACGCATAACGCATAACGCATAACGCATAACGCATAACGCATAACGCATAACGCATAACGCATAACGCATAACGCATAACGCATAACGCATAACGCATAACGCATAACGCATAACGCATAACGCATAACGCAAAACTCATAACGCATAACGCATAACGCATAACGAATAACGCATAACGCATAACGCATAACGCATAACGCATAACGCATAAAACACAACGCACAACGCATAACGCATAACGCATAACGCATAACGCATAACGCATAACGCATAACGCATAACGCATAACGCATAACGCATAACGCATAACGCATAACGCATAACGCATAACGCATAACGCATAACGCATAACGCATAACGCATAACGCATAACGCATAACGCATAACGCATAACGCATAACGCATAACGCATAACGCATAACGCATAACGCATAACGCATAACGCATAACGCATAACGCATAACGCATAACGCATAACGCACAACGCATAACGCATAACGCACAACGCATAACGCATAACGCATAACGCATAACGCATAACGCATAACGCATAACGCATAACGCATACGCATAACGCATAACGCATAACGCATAACGCAAAACGCATAACGCATAACGCAGAACGCATGACGCATAAAGCATAACGCATAACCCATAACCCATAACGCAAATAACGCTTAACGCAAAACGCATAACGCATAACGCACAACGCTTAACGCGAAACGCAAAACGCATAACGCATAACGCATAACGCATAACGCATAACGCATAACGCATAACGCATAACGCATAACGCATAACGCATAACGCATAACGCATAACGCATAACGCATAACGCATAACGCATAACGCATAACGCATAACGCATAACGCATAACGCATAACGCATAGCCCATAACGCATAACACATAGCGCATAACGCATTATGCAAAAGTCATAATGCATAACGTATAACGCATAACGCATAACGCATAACGCATAACGCATAACGCATAACGCATAACGCATAACGCATAACGCATAACGCATAACGCATAACGCATAACGCATAACGCATAACGCATAACGCATAACGCATAACGCATAACGCATAACGCATAACGCATAACGCATAACGCATAACGCATAACGCATAACGCATAACGCATAACGCATAACGCATAACGCATAACGCATAACGCATAACGCATAACGCATAACGCATAACGCATAACGCATAACGCATAACGCATAACGCATAACGCATAACGCATAACGCATAACGCATAACGCATAACGCATAACGCAAAACGCATAACGCATAACGCATAACGCATAACGCATAACTCATAACGCATAACGCTTAACGCGTAACGCATAACGCATAACGCGTAACGCATAACGCATAACGCATAACGCATAACGCATAACGCATAACGCATAACGCATAACGCATAACGCACAACGCATAACGCATAACGCATAACGCATAACGCATAACGCATAACGCATAACGCATAACGCATAACCCATAACGCAAATAACGCAAAACGCATAACGCATAACGCATAACGCTTAACGCGTAACGCAAAACGCATAACGCATAACGCATAACGCATAACGCATAACGCATAACGCATAACGCATAACGCATAACGCATAACGCATAACGCATAACGCATAACGCATAACGCATAACGCATAACGCATAACGCATAACGCATAACGCATAACGCATAACGCATAACGCATAACGCATAACGCATAACGCATAACGCATAACGCATAACGCATAACGCATAACGCATAACGCATAACGCATAACGCATAACGCATAACGCATAACGCATAACGCATAACGCATAACGCATAACGCATAACGCATAACGCATAACGCATAACGCATAACGCATAACGCATAACGCATAACGCATAACGCATAACGCATAACCCATAACGCAAATAACGCTTAACGCAAAACGCATAACGCATAACGCATAACGCATAACGCATAATGCATAACGCAAAACGCACAACGCATAACGCATAACGCATAACGCATAACGTATAACGCATAACGCATAACGCATAATGCAAAAGTCATAACGCATAACGCATAACACATAACGCATAACGCATAACGTATAAACCATAAGGAATAACGCATAATGCAAAAGTCATAACGCATAACGCATAACGCAAAACTCATAACGCATAACGCATAACGCATAACGCATAACGAATAACGCATAACGCATAACGCTTAACGCATAACGCATAACGCATAACGTATAAACCATAAGGTATAACGCATAATGCAAAAGTCATAACGCATAACGCATAACGCATAACGCATAACGCTTAACGCGAAACGCAAAACGCATAACGCATAACGCATAACGCTTAACGCATAACGCATAACGCATAACGCATAACGCATAACGCATAACGCATAACGCATAACGCATAACGCATAACGCATAACGCATAACGCATAGCCCATAACGCATAACACATAGCGCATAACGCATTATGCAAAAGTCATAATGCATAACGTATAACGCATAACGCATAACGCATAACGCATAACGCATAACGCATAACGCATAACGCATAACGCATAACGCATAACGCATAACGCATAACGCATAACGCATAACGCATAACGCATAACGCATAACGCATAACGCATAACGTATAAACCATAAGGAATAACGCATAATGCAAAAGTCATAACGCATAACGCATAACGCATAACGCATAACGCATAACGCATAACGCATAACGCATAACGCATAACGCATAACGCATAACGCATAACGCATAACGCATAACGCATAACGCATAACGCATAACGCATAACGCATAACGCATAACGCATAACGCATAAAACACAACGCATAACGCATAACGCATAACGCATAACGCATAACGCATAACGCATAACGCATAACGCATAACGCATAACGCATAACGCATAACGCATAACGCATAACGGATAAAGCATAACGCATAACGCATAACGCATAACGCATAACGCATAACGCATAACGCATAACTCATAATGCAAAAGTCATAACGCATAACGCATAACGCATAACGCATAACGCATAACGCATAACGCATAACTCATAATGCAAAAGTCATAACGCATAACGCATAACGCATAACGCATAACGCATAACGCATAACGCATAACGCATAACGCATAACGCATAACGCATAACGCATAACGCATAACGCATAACGCATAACGCATAACGCATAACGCATAACGCATAACGCATAACGCATAACGCATAACGCATAACGCATAACGCATAACGCATAACGCATAACGCATAACGCATAACGCATAACGCATAACGCATAACGCATAACGCATAACGCATAACGCATAACGCATAACGCATAACGCATAACGCATAACGCAAAACTCATAACGCATAACGCATAACGCATAACGAATAACGCATAACGCATAACGCATAACGCATAACGCATAACGCATAAAACACAACGCACAACGCATAACGCATAACGCATAACGCATAACGCATAACGCATAACGCATAACGCATAACGCATAACGCATAACGCATAACGCATAACGCATAACGCATAACGCATAACGCATAACGCATAACGCATAACGCATAACGCATAACGCATAACGCATAACGCATAACGCATAACGCATAACGCATAACGCATAACGCATAACGCATAACGCATAACGCATAACGCATAACGCATAACGCATAACGCATAACGCATAACGCATAACGCATAACGCATAACGCATAACGCATAACGCACAACGCATAACGCATAACGCACAACGCATAACGCATAACGCATAACGCATAACGCATAACGCATAACGCATAACGCATAACGCATAACGCATAACGCATAACGCATAACGCATAACGCAAAACGCATAACGCATAACGCAGAACGCATGACGCATAAAGCATAACGCATAACCCATAACCCATAACGCAAATAACGCTTAACGCAAAACGCATAACGCATAACGCACAACGCTTAACGCGAAACGCAAAACGCATAACGCATAACGCATAACGCATAACGCATAACGCATAACGCATAACGCATAACGCATAACGCATAACGCATAACGCATAACGCATAACGCATAACGCATAACGCATAACGCATAACGCATAACGCATAGCCCATAACGCATAACACATAGCGCATAACGCATTATGCAAAAGTCATAATGCATAACGTATAACGCATAACGCATAACGCATAACGCATAACGCATAACGCATAACGCATAACGCATAACGCATAACGCATAACGCATAACGCATAACGCATAACGCATAACGCATAACGCATAACGCATAACGCATAACGCATAACGCATAACGCATAACGCATAACGCATAACGCATAACGCATAACGCATAACGCATAACGCATAACGCATAACGCATAACGCATAACGCATAACGCATAACGCATAACGCATAACGCATAACGCATAACGCATAACGCATAACGCATAACGCATAACGCACAACGCATAACGCATAACGCATAACGCATAACGCATAACGCATAACGCATAACGCATAACGCATAACGCATAACGCATAACGCATAACGCATAACGCATAACGCATAACGCATAACGCATAACGCATAACGCATAACGCATAACGCATAACGCATAACGCATAACGCATAACGCATAACGCATAACGCATAACGCATAACGCATAACGCATAAAACACAACGCATAACGCATAACGCATAACACATATCGCAATAACGCATAACACATAACGCATAACACCTAACGCATAACGCACAACGCACAACGCATAACGTATAAACCATAAGGCATAATGCATAATGCAAAAGTCATAACGCATAACGCATAACGCATAACGCATAACGCATAACGCATAACGCATAACGCACAACGCATAACGCATAACGCATAACGCATAACGCATAACGCATAACGCATAACGCATAACGCATAACGCATAACGTATAAACCATAAGGCATAACGCATAATGCAAAAGTCATAACGCATAACGCATAACACATAACGCATAACGCATAACGTATAAACCATAAGGAATAACGCATAATGCAAAAGTCATAACGCATAACGCATATCGCAAAACTCATAACGCATAACGCATAACGCATAACGAATAACGCATAACGCATAACGCATAACGCATAACGTATAAACCATAAGGCATAACGCATAATGCAAAAGTCATAACGCATAACGCATAACACATAACGCATAACGCATAACGCATAACGCATAACGCATAACGTATAAACCATAAGGAATAACGTATAATGCAAAAGTCATAACGCATAACGCATAACGCAAAACTCATAACGCACAACGCATAACGCACAACGCACAACGCACAACGCATAACGCATAACGCACAACGCATAACGCATAACGCATAACGCATAACGCATAACGCATAACGCATAACGCATAACGCATAACGCATAACGCATAACGCATAACGCATAACGCATAACGCATAACGCATAACGCATAACGCATAACGCATAACGCATAACGCATAACGCATAACGCATAACGCATAACGCATAACGCATAACGCATAACGCATAACGCATAACGCATAACGCATAACGCATAACGCATAACGCATAACGCATAACGCATAACGCATAACGCATAACGCATAACGCATAACGCATAACGCATAACGCATAACGCATAACGCATAACGCATAACCCATAACCCATATCGCAAATAACGCTTAACGCAAAACGCATAACGCATAACGCATAACGCTTAACGCGAAACGCAAAACGCATAACGCATAACGCATAACGCATAACGCATAACGCATAACGCATTACGCATAACGCATAACGCATAACGCATAACGCATAACGCATAACGCATAACGCATAACGCATAACGCATGACGCATAACGCATAACGCATAACCCATAACCCATAACGCAAATAACGCTTAACGCAAAACGCATAACGCATAACGCATAACGCTTAACGCGAAACGCAAAACGCATAACGCACAACGCATAACGCATAACGCATAACGCATAACGCATTACGCATAACGCATAACGCATAACGCATAACGCATAACGCATAACGCATAACGCATAACGCATAACGCATAACGCATAACGCATAACGCATAACGCATAACGCATAACGCATAACGCATAACGCATAACGCATAACGCATAACGCATAACGCATAACGCATAACGCATAACGCATAACGCATAACGCATAACGCACAACGCATAACGCATAACGCATAACGTATAACGCATAACGCATAACGCATAACGCATAACGCATAACGCATAACGCATAACGCATAACGCATAACGCATAACGCATAACGCATAACGCATAACGCATAACGCATAACGCATAACGCATAACGCATAAAGCATAACGCATAACGCATAACGCATAACGCATAACGCATAACGCATAACGCATAACGCATAACGCATAACGCATAACGCATAACGCATAACGCATAACGCATAACGCATAACGCATAACGCATAACGCATAACGCATAACGCATAACGCATAACGCATAACGCATAACGCATAACGCATAACGCATAACGCATAACGCATAACGCATAACGCATAACGCATAACGCATAACGCATAACGCATAACGCATAACGCATAACGCATAACGCATAACGCATAACGCATAACGCATAACGCATAACGCATAACGCATAACGCATAACGCATAACGCATAACGCATAAAACACAACGCATAACGCATAACGCATAACGCATAACGCATAACACATATCGCAATAACGCATAACACATAACGCATAACACCTAACGCATAACGCACAACGCACAACGCATAACGTATAAACCATAAGGCATAACGCATAATGCAAAAGTCATAACGCATAACGCATAACGCATAACGCATAACGCATAACGCATAACGCATAACGCATAACGCATAACGCATAACGCATAACGCATAACGCATAACGCATAACGCATAACGCATAACGCATAACGCATAACGCATAACGCATAACGCATAACGCATAACGCATAACGCATAACGCATAAAGCATAACGCATAACGCATAACGCATAACGCATAACGCATAACGCATAACGCATAACGCATAACGCATAACGCATAACGCATAACGCATAACGCATAACGCATAAAGCATAACGCATAACGCATAACGCATAACGCATAACGCATAACGCATAACGCATAACGCATAACGCATAACGCATAACGCATAACGCATAACGCATAACGCATAACGCATAACGCATAACGCATAACGCATAACGCATAACGCATAACGCATAACGCATAACGCATAACGCATAACACATATCGCAATAACGCATAACACATAACGCATAACACCTAACGCATAACGCACAACGCACAACGCATAACGTATAAACCATAAGGCATAACGCATAATGCAAAAGTCATAACGCATAACGCATAACGCATAACGCATAACGCATAACGCATAACGCATAACGCATAACGCATAACGCATAACGCATAACGCATAACGCATAACGCATAACGCATAACGCATAACGCATAACGCATAACGCATAACGCATAACGCATAACGCATAACGCATAACGCATAACGCATAAAGCATAACGCATAACGCATAACGCATAACGCATAACGCATAACGCATAACGCATAACGCATAACGCATAACGCATAACGCATAACTCATAATGCAAAAGTCATAACGCATAACGCATAACGCATAACGCATAACGCATAACGCATAACGCATAACTCATAATGCAAAAGTCATAACGCATAACGCATAACGCATAACGCATAACGCATAACGCATAACGCATAACGCATAACGCATAACGCATAACGCATAACGCATAACGCATAACGCATAACGCATAACGCATAACGCATAACGCATAACGCATAACGCATAACGCATAACGCATAACGCATAACGCATAACGCATAACGCATAACGCATAACGCATAACGCATAACGCATAACGCATAACGCATAACGCATAACCCATAACCCATAAAGCAAATAACGCTTAACGCAAAACGCATAACGCATAACGCATAACGCTTAACGCGAAACGCAAAACGCATAACGCATAACGCATAACGCATAACGCATAACGCATAACGCATAACGCATAACGCATAACGCATAACGCATAACGCATAACGCATAACGCATAACGCATAACGCATAACGCATAACGCATAACGCATAACGCATAACGCATAACGCATAACGCATAACGCATAACGCATAACGCATAACGCATAACGCATAACGCATAACGCATAACGCATAACGCATAACGCATAACGCATAACGCATAACGCATAACGCATAACGCATAACGCATAACGCATAACGCATAAAACACAACGCATAACGCATAACGCATAACGCATAACACATATCGCAATAACGCATAACACATAACGCATAACACCTATCGCATAACGCACAACGCACAACGCATAACGTATAAACCATAAGGCATAACGCATAATGCAAAAGTCATAACGCATAACGCATAACCCATAACCCATAACGCATAACGCATAACGCATAACGTATAAACCATAAGGAATAACGCATAATGCAAAAGTCATAACGCATAACGCATAACGCAAAACTCATAACGCATAACGCATAACGCATAACGAATAACGCATAACGCATAACGCATAACGCATAACGTATAAACCAAAAGGCATAACGCATAATGCAAAAGTCATAACGCATAACGCATAACACATAACGCATAACGCATAACGCATAACGCATAACGCATAACGCATAACGCATAACGCATAACGCATAACGCATAACGCATAACGCATAACGCATAACGCATAACGCATAACGCATAACGCATAACGCATAACGCATAACGCATAACGCATAACGCATAACGCATAACGCATAACGCATAACGCATAACGCATAACGCATAACGCATAACGCATAACGCATAACGCACAACGCATAACGCATAACGCACAACGCATAACGCATAACGCATAACGCATAACGCATAACGCATAACGCATAACGCATAACGCATAACGCATAACGCATAACGCATGACGCATAACGCATAACGCATAACGCATAACGCATAACGCATAACGCATAACGCATAACGCATAACGCATAACGCATAACGCATAACGCATAACGCATAACGCATAACGCATAACGCATAACGCATAACGCATAACGCATAACGCATAACGCATAACGCATAACGCATAACGCATAACGCATAACGCATAAAACACAACGCATAACGCATAACGCATAACGCATAACACATATCGCAATAACGCATAACACATATCGCAATAACGCATAACACATAACGCATAACACCTAACGCATAACGCACAACGCACAACGCATAACGTATAAACCATAAGGCATAACGCATAATGCAAAAGTCATAACGCATAACGCATAACCCATAACCCATAACGCATAACGCATAACGCATAACGTATAAACCATAAGGAATAACGCATAATGCAAAAGTCATAACGCATAACGCATAACGCAAAACTCATAACGCATAACGCATAACGAATAACGCATAACGCATAACGCATAACGCATAACGTATAAACCAAAAGGCATAACGCATAATGCAAAAGTCATAACGCATAACGCATAACACATAACGCATAACGCATAACGCATAACGCATAACGCATAACGCATAACGCATAACGCATAACGCATAACGCATAACGCATAACGCATAACGCATAACGCATAACGCATAACGCATAACGCATAACGCATAACGCATAACGCATAACGCATAACGCATAACGCATAACGCATAACGCATAACGCATAACGCATAACGCATAACGCATAACGCATAACGCATAACGCATAACGCATAACGCATAACGCATAACGCATAACGCATAACGCATAACGCATAACGCATAACGCATAACGCATAACGCATAACGCATAACGCATAACGCATAACGCATAACGCATAACGCATAACGCATAACGCATAACGCATAAAACACAACGCACAACGCATAACGCATAACGCAGAACGCATAACGCATAACGCATAACGCATAACGCATAACGCATAACGCATAACGCATAACGCATAACGCATAACGCATAACGCATAACGCATAACGCATAACGCATAACGCATAACGCATAACGCATAACGCATAACGCATAACGCATAACGCATAACGCACAACGCATAACGCATAACGCACAACGCATAACGCATAACGCATAACGCATAACGCATAACGCATAACGCATAACGCATAACGCATAACGCATAACGCATAACGCAAAACGCATAACGCATAACGCATAACGCATAACGCATAAAGCATAACGCATAACCCATAACCCATAACGCAAATAACGCTTAACGCAAAACGCATAACGCATAACGCATAACGCTTAACGCGAAACGCAAAACGCATAACGCATGACGCATAACGCATAACGCATAACGCATAACGCATAACGCATAACGCATAACGCATAACGCATAACGCATAACGCATAACGCATAACGCATAACGCATAACGCATAACGCATAACGCATAACGCATAACGCATAACGCATAACGCATAACGCATAACGCATAACGCATAACGCATAACGCATAGCCCATAACGCATAACACATAGCGCATAACGCATTATGCAAAAGTCATAATGCATAACGTATAACGCATAACGCATAACGCATAACGCATAACGCATAACGCATAACGCATAACGCATAACGCATAACGCATAACGCATAACGCATAACGCATAACGCATAACGCATAACGCATAACGCATAACGCATAACGCATAACGCATAACGCATAACGCATAACGCATAACGCATAACGCATAACGCATAACGCATAACGCATAACGCATAACGCATAACGCATAACGCATAACGCATAACGCATAACGCATAACGCATAACGCATAACGCATAACGCATAACGCATAACGCATAACGCATAACGCATAACGCATAACGCACAACGCACAACGCACAACGCATAACGCATAACGCATAACGCATAACGCATAACGCATAACGCATAACGCATAACGCATAACGCATAACGCATAACGCATAACGCATAACGCATAACGCATAACGCATAACGCATAACGCATAACGCATAACGCATAACGCATAACGCATAACGCATAACGCATAAAGCATAACGCATAACGCATAACGCATAACGCATAACGCATAACGCATAACGCATAACGCATAACGCATAACGCATAACGCATAACGCATAACGCATAACGCATAACGCATAACGCATAACGCATAACGCATAACGCATAACGCATAACGCATAACGCATAACGCATAACGCATAACGCATAACACATAACGCATAACGCATAAAACACAACGCATAACGCATAACGCATAACGCATAACACATATCGCAATAACGCATAACACATAACGCATAACACCTAACGCATAACGCACAACGCACAACGCATAACGTATAAACCATAAGGCATAACGCATAATGCAAAAGTCATAACGCACAACGCACAACGCACAACGCACAACGCACAACGCACAACGCACAACGCACAACGCACAACGCACAACGCACAACGCACAACGCACAACGCACAACGCACAACGCACAACGCACAACGCACAACGCACAACGCACAACGCATATCGCATACCGCATATCGCATACCGCATAACGCATAACGCATAACGCATAACGCATAACGCATAACGCATAACGCATAACGCATAACGCATAACGCATAACGCATAACGCATAACGCATAACGCATAACGCATAACGCATAGCGCATAGCGCATAACGCATAGCGCATAACGCATAACGCATAACGCATAACGCATAACGCATAACGCATAACGCATAACGCATAACGCATAACGCATAACGCATAACGCAAAACGCATAACGCATAACGCATAACTCATAACGCATAACGCTTAACGCGTAACGCATAACGCATAACGCATAACGCATAACACATATCGCAATAACGCATAAAACATAACGCATAACACCTAAAGCATATCGCACAACGCACAACGCACAACGCACAACGCATAACGCATAACGCATAACGCATAACGCATAACGCATAACGCATAACGCATAACGCATAACGCATAACGCATAACGCATAACGCATAACGCATAACGCATAACGCATAACGCATAACGCATAACGCATAACGCATAACGCATAACGCATAACGCATAACGCATAACGCATAACGCATAACGCATAACGCATAACGCATAGCGCATAACGCATAACGCATAACGCATAACGCATAACGCAAAACGCATAACGCATAACGCATAACGCATAACGCATAACGCATAACGCATAACGCATAACGCATAACGCATAACGCACAACGCATAACGCATAACGCACAACGCATAACGCATAACGCATAACGCATAACGCATAACGCATAACCCATAACGCAAATAACGCTTAACGCATAACGCATAACGCATAACGCATAACGCATAACCCATAACGCAAATAACGCTTAACGCATAACGCATAACGCATAACGCATAACGCATAACGCATAACGCATAACGCATAACGCATAACGCATAACGCATAACGCATAACGCATAACCCATAACGCAAATAACGCTTAACGCAAAACGCATAACGCATGACGCATAACGCATAACGCATAACGCAAAACGCATAACGCATAACGCATAACGCATAACGCATAACGCATAACGCATAACGCATAACGCATAACGCATAACGCATAACGCATAACGCATAACGCATAACGCATAACGCATAACGCATAACGCATAACGCATAACGCATAACGCATAACGCATGACGCATAACGCATAACGCATAACGCATAACGCATAACGCATAACGCATAACGCATAACGCATAACGCATAACGCATAAAGCATAACGCATAACGCATAACGCATAACGCATAACGCATAACGCATAACGCATAACGCATAACGCATAACGCATAACGCATAACGCATAACGCATAACGCATAACGCATAACGCATAACGCATAACGCATAACGCATAACCCATAACGCAAATAACGCTTAACGCAAAACGCATAACGCATGACGCATAACGCATAACGCATAACGCAAAACGCATAACGCATAACGCATAACGCATAACGCATAACGCATAACGCATAACGCATAACGCATAACCCATAACGCAAATAACGCTTAACGCATAACGCATAACGCATAACGCATAACGCACAACGCATAACGCATAACGCATAACGCATAACGCATAACGCATAACGCATAACGCATAACGCATAACGCATAACGCATAACGCATAACGCATAACGCATAACGCATAACGCATAACGCATAACGCATAACGCAAAACGCATAACGCATAACGCATAACGCATAACGCATAACGCATAACTCATAACGCATAACGCATAACGCATAACGCATAACGCATAACGCATAACGCATAACGCATAACGCATAACGCATAACGCATAACGCATAACGCACAACGCATAACGCATAACGCATAACGCATAACGCATAACGCATAACGCATAACGCATAACGCATAACGCATAACGCATAACGCATAACCCATAACGCAAATAACGCTTAACGCAAAACGCATAACGCATAACGCATAACGCTTAACGCGTAACGCAAAACGCATAACGCATAACGCATAACGCATAACGCAAAACGCATAACGCATAACGCATAACGCATAACGCATAAAGCATAACGCATAACCCATAACCCATAACGCAAATAACGCTTAACGCAAAACGCATAACGCATAACGCATAACGCTTAACGCGAAACGCAAAACGCATAACGCATAACGCATAACGCATAACGCATAACGCATAACGCATAACGCATAACGCATAACGCATAACGCATAACGCATAACGCATAACGCATAACGCATAACGCATAACGCATAACGCATAACGCATAACGCATAACGCATAACGCATAACGCATAGCCCATAACGCATAACACATAGCGCATAACGCATTATGCAAAAGTCATAATGCATAACGTATAACGCATAACGCATAACGCATAACGCATAACGCATAACGCATAACGCATAACGCATAACGCATAACGCATAACGCATAACGCATAACGCATAACGCATAACGCATAACGCATAACGCATAACGCATAACGCATAACGCATAACGCATAACGCATAACGCATAACGCATAACGCATAACGCATAACGCATAACGCATAACGCATAACGCATAACGCATAACGCATAACGCATAACGCATAACGCATAACGCATAACGCATAACGCATAACGCATAACGCATAACGCATAACGCATAACGCATAACGCATAACGCATAACGCATAACGCATAACGCATAACGCATAACGCATAACGCATAACGCATAACGCATAACGCATAACGCATAACGCACAACGCACAACGCACAACGCATAACGCATAACGCATAACGCATAACGCATAACGCATAACGCATAACGCATAACGCATAACGCATAACGCATAACGCATAACGCATAACGCATAACGCATAACGCATAAAGCATAAAGCATAACGCATAACGCATAACGCATAACGCATAACGCATAACGCATAACGCATAACGCATAACGCATAACGCATAACGCATAACGCATAACGCATAACGCATAACGCATAACGCATAACGCATAACGCATAACGCATAACGCATAACGCATAACGCATAACGCATAACGCATAACGCATAAAACACAACGCATAACGCATAACGCATAACGCATAACACATATCGCAATAACGCATAACACATAACGCATAACACCTAACGCATAACGCACAACGCACAACGCATAACGTATAAACCATAAGGCATAACGCATAATGCAAAAGTCATAACGCATAACGCATTACGCATAACGCATAACGCATAACGCACAACGCATAACGCACAACGCAAACGCACAACGCACAACGCACAACGCACAACGCACAACGCACAACGCACAACGCACAACGCACAACGCACAACGCACAACGCACAACGCACAACGCACAACGCACAACGCACAACGCACAACGCACAACGCACAACGCACAACGCACGACGCACAACGCACGACGCACGACGCATAACGCATAACGCATAACGCATAACGCATAACGCATAACGCATAGCGCATAACGCATAACGCATAACGCATAACGCATAACGCATAACGCATAACGCATAACGCATAACGCATAACGCATAACGCATAACGCATAACGCATAACGCATAACGCATAACGCAAAACGCATAACGCATAACGCATAACTCATAACGCATAACGCTTAACGCGTAACGCATAACGCATAACGCATAACACATATCGCAATAACGCATAAAACATAACGCATAACACCTAAAGCATATCGCACAACGCACAACGCACAACGCATAACGCACAACGCATAACGCATAACGCATAACGCATAACGCATAACGCATAACGCATAACGCATAACGCATAACGCATAACGCATAACGCATAACGCATAACGCATAACGCATAACGCATAACGCATAACGCATAACGCATAACGCATAACGCATAACGCATAACGCATAACGCATAACGCATAACGCATAACGCATAACGCATAGCGCATAACGCATAACGCATAACGCATAACGCACAACGCATAACGCATAACGCATAACGCATAACGCATAACGCATAACGCATAACGCATAACGCATAACGCATAACGCATAACGCATAACGCATAACGCAAAACGCATAACGCATAACGCATAACGCATAACGCATAATGCATAACGCATAACGCATAACGCATAACGCATAACGCATAACGCACAACGCATAACGCATAACGCACAACGCATAACGCATAACGCATAACGCATAACGCATAACGCATAACCCATAACGCAAATAACGCTTAACGCATAACGCATAACGCATAACGCATAACGCATAACGCATAACCCATAACGCAAATAACGCTTAACGCATAACGCATAACGCATAACGCATAACGCATAACGCATAACGCATAACGCATAACGCATAACGCATAACGCATAACGCATAACGCATAACCCATAACGCAAATAACGCTTAACGCATAACGCATAACGCATAACGCATAACGCACAACGCATAACGCATAACGCATAACGCATAACGCATAACGCATAACGCATAACGCATAACGCATAACGCATAACGCATAACGCATAACGCATAACGCATAACGCATAACGCATAACGCATAACGCTTAACGCGTAACGCAAAACGCATAACGCATAACGCATAACGCATAACGCAAAACGCATAACGCATAACGCATAACGCATAACGCATAAAGCATAACGCATAACCCATAACCCATAACGCAAATAACGCTTAACGCAAAACGCATAACGCATAACGCATAACGCAAATAACGCTTAACGCAAAACGCATAACGCATAACGCATAACGCATAACGCATAACGCATAACGCATAACGCATAACGCATAACGCATAACGCATAACGCATAACGCATAACGCATAACGCATAACGCATAACGCATAACGCATAACGCATAACGCATAACGCATAACGCATAACGCATAACGCATAACGCATAGCCCATAACGCATAACACATAGCGCATAACGCATTATGCAAAAGTCATAATGCATAACGTATAACGCATAACGCATAACGCATAACGCATAACGCATAACGCATAACGCATAACGCATAACGCATAACGCATAACGCATAACGCATAACGCATAACGCATAACGCATAACGCATAACGCATAACGCATAACGCATAACGCATAACGCATAACGCATAACGCATAACGCATAACGCATAACGCATAACGCATAACGCATAACGCATAACGCATAACGCATAACGCATAACGCATAACGCATAACGCATAACGCATAACGCATAACGCATAACGCATAACGCATAACGCATAACGCATAACGCATAACGCATAACGCATAACGCATAACGCATAACGCATAACGCATAACGCATAACGCATAACGCATAACGCACAACGCACAACGCATAACGCATAACGCATAACGCATAACGCATAACGCATAACGCATAACGCATAACGCATAACGCATAACGCATAACGCATAACGCATAACGCATAACGCATAACGCATAACGCATAAAGCATAAAGCATAACGCATAACGCATAACGCATAACGCATAACGCATAACGCATAACGCATAACGCATAACGCATAACGCATAACGCATAACGCATAACGCATAACGCATAACGCATAACGCATAACGCATAACGCATAACGCATAACGCATAACGCATAACGCATAACGCATAACGCATAACGCATAACGCATAAAACACAACGCATAACGCATAACGCATAACGCATAACACATATCGCAATAACGCATAACACATAACGCATAACACCTAACGCATAACGCACAACGCACAACGCATAACGTATAAACCATAAGGCATAACGCATAATGCAAAAGTCATAACGCATAACGCATTACGCATAACGCATAACGCATAACGCACAACGCATAACGCACAACGCAAACGCACAACGCACAACGCACAACGCACAACGCACAACGCACAACGCACAACGCACAACGCACAACGCACAACGCACAACGCACAACGCACAACGCACAACGCACAACGCACAACGCACAACGCACAACGCACAACGCACAACGCACAACGCACAACGCACAACGCACGACGCACAACGCACGACGCACGACGCATAACGCATAACGCATAACGCATAACGCATAACGCATAACGCATAGCGCATAACGCATAACGCATAACGCATAACGCATAACGCATAACGCATAACGCATAACGCATAACGCATAACGCATAACGCATAACGCATAACGCATAACGCATAACGCAAAACGCATAACGCATAACGCATAACTCATAACGCATAACGCTTAACGCGTAACGCATAACGCATAACGCATAACACATATCGCAATAACGCATAAAACATAACGCATAACACCTAAAGCATATCGCACAACGCACAACGCACAACGCATAACGCACAACGCATAACGCATAACGCATAACGCATAACGCATAACGCATAACGCATAACGCATAACGCATAACGCATAACGCATAACGCATAACGCATAACGCATAACGCATAACGCATAACGCATAACGCATAACGCATAACGCATAACGCATAACGCATAACGCATAACGCATAGCGCATAACGCATAACGCATAACGCATAACGCACAACGCATAACGCATAACGCATAACGCATAACGCATAACGCATAACGCATAACGCATAACGCATAACGCATAACGCATAACGCATAACGCATAACGCAAAACGCATAACGCATAACGCATAACGCATAACGCATAATGCATAACGCATAACGCATAACGCATAACGCATAACGCATAACGCACAACGCATAACGCATAACGCACAACGCATAACGCATAACGCATAACGCATAACGCATAACGCATAACCCATAACGCAAATAACGCTTAACGCATAACGCATAACGCATAACGCATAACGCATAACGCATAACCCATAACGCAAATAACGCTTAACGCATAACGCATAACGCATAACGCATAACGCATAACGCATAACGCATAACGCATAACGCATAACCCATAACGCAAATAACGCTTAACGCAAAACGCATAACGCATAACGCATAACGCTTAACGCGTAACGCAAAACGCATAACGCATAACGCATAACGCATAACGCATAACGCATAACGCATAACGCATAACGCATAACGCATAACGCAAACGCATAACGCATAACGCATAACGCATAACGCATAACGCATAACGCATAACGCATAACGCATAACGCATAACGCATAACGCATAACGCATGACGCATAACGCATAACGCATAACGCATAACGCATAACGCATAACGCAAAACGCATAACGCATAACGCATAACGCATAACGCATAACTCATAACGCATAACGCTTAACGCATAACGCATAACGCATAACGCATAACGCATAACGCATAACGCATAACGCATAACGCATAACGCATAACGCATAACGCATAACGCATAACGCATAACGCATGACGCATAACGCATAACGCATAACGCATAACGCATAACGCACAACGCATAACGCATAACGCATAACGCATAACGCATAACGCATAACGCATAACGCATAACGCATAACGCATAACGCATAACGCATAACGCATAACGCAAAACGCATAACGCATAACGCATAACGCATAACGCATAATGCATAACGCATAACGCATAACGCATAACGCATAACGCATAACGCACAACGCATAACGCATAACGCACAACGCATAACGCATAACGCATAACGCATAACGCATAACGCATAACCCATAACGCAAATAACGCTTAACGCATAACGCATAACGCATAACGCATAACGCATAACGCATAACCCATAACGCAAATAACGCTTAACGCATAACGCATAACGCATAACGCATAACGCATAACGCATAACGCATAACGCATAACGCATAACGCATAACCCATAACGCAAATAACGCTTAACGCAAAACGCATAACGCATAACGCATAACGCTTAACGCGTAACGCAAAACGCATAACGCATAACGCATAACGCATAACGCATAACGCATAACGCATAACGCATAACGCATAACGCATAACGCATAACGCATAACGCATAACGCATAACGCATAACGCATAACGCATAACGCATAACGCATAACGCATAACGCATAACGCATAACGCATAACGCATGACGCATAACGCATAACGCATAACGCATAACGCATAACGCATAACGCATAAAGCAAAACGCATAACGCATAACGCATAACGCATAACGCATAACGCTTAACGCATAACGCATAACGCATAACGCATAACGCATAACGCATAACGCATAACGCATAACGCATAACGCATAACGCATAACGCATAACGCATAACGCATAACGCATAACGCATGACGCATAACGCATAACGCATAACGCATAACGCATAACGCATAACGCACAACGCATAACGCATAACGCACAACGCATAACGCATAACGCATAACGCATAACGCATAACGCATAACCCATAACGCAAATAACGCTTAACGCATAACGCATAACGCATAACGCATAACGCACAACGCATAACGCATAACGCATAACGCATAACGCATAACGCATAACGCATAACGCATAACGCATAACGCATAACGCATAACGCATAACGCATAACGCATAACGCATAACGCATAACGCATAACGCATAACGCATAACGCATAACGCACAACGCATAACGCATAACGCATAACGCATAACGCATAACGCATAACGCATAACGCATAACGCATAACGCATAACGCATAACGCATGACGCATAACGCATAACGCATAACGCATAACGCATAACGCATAACGCATAACGCAAAACGCATAACGCATAACGCATAACGCATAACGCATAACGCATAACTCATAACGCATAACGCATAACGCATAACGCATAACGCATAACGCATAACGCATAACGCATAACGCATAACGCATAACGCATAACGCATAACGCATAACGCACAACGCATAACGCATAACGCATAACGCATAACGCATAACGCATAACGCATAACGCATAACGCATAACGCATAACGCATAACGCATAACGCATAACGCATAACGCATAACGCATAACGCATAACGCATAACGCATAACGCATAACGCATAACGCATAACGCATAACGCATAACGCATAACGCATAACGCATAACGCATAACGCATAACGCATAACGCATAACGCATAACGCATAACGCATAACGCATAACGCATAACGCATAACGCATAACGCATAACGCATAACGCATAACGCATAACGCATAACGCATAACGCATAACGCATAACGCATAACGCACAACGCACAACGCATAACGCATAACGCATAACGCATAACGCATAACGCATAACGCATAACGCATAACGCATAACGCATAACGCATAACGCATAACGCATAACGCATAACGCATAACGCATAACGCATAAAGCATAAAGCATAACGCATAACGCATAACGCATAACGCATAACGCATAACGCATAACGCATAACGCATAACGCATAACGCATAACGCATAACGCATAACGCATAACGCATAACGCATAACGCATAACGCATAACGCATAACGCATAACGCATAACGCATAACGCATAACGCATAACGCATAACGCATAACGCATAACGCATAAAACACAACGCATAACGCATAACGCATAACGCATAACACATATCGCAATAACGCATAACACATAACGCATAACACCTAACGCATAACGCACAACGCACAACGCATAACGTATAAACCATAAGGCATAACGCATAATGCAAAAGTCATAACGCATAACGCATAACGCATAACGCATAACGCATAACGCATAACGCACAACGCATAACGCACAACGCACAACGCACAACGCACAACGCACAACGCACAACGCACAACGCACAACGCACAACGCACAACGCACAACGCACAACGCACAACGCACAACGCACAACGCACAACGCACAACGCACAACGCACAACGCACAACGCACAACGCACAACGCACGACGCACAACGCACGACGCACGACGCATAACGCATAACGCATAACGCATAACGCATAACGCATAACGCATAGCGCATAACGCATAACGCATAACGCATAACGCATAACGCATAACGCATAACGCATAACGCATAACGCATAACGCATAACGCATAACGCATAACGCATAACGCATAACGCATAACGCAAAACGCATAACGCATAACGCATAACTCATAACGCATAACGCTTAACGCGTAACGCATAACGCATAACGCATAACGCATAACACATATCGCAATAACGCATAAAACATAACGCATAACACCTAAAGCATATCGCACAACGCACAACGCACAACGCATAACGCACAACGCATAACGCATAACGCATAACGCATAACGCATAACGCATAACGCATAACGCATAACGCATAACGCATAACGCATAACGCATAACGCATAACGCATAACGCATAACGCATAACGCATAACGCATAACGCATAACGCATAACGCATAACGCATAACGCATAACGCATAACGCATAACGCATAACGCATAACGCATAGCGCATAACGCATAACGCATAACGCATAACGCACAACGCATAACGCATAACGCATAACGCATAACGCATAACGCATAACGCATAACGCATAACGCATAACGCATAACGCATAACGCATAACGCAAAACGCATAACGCATAACGCATAACGCATAACGCATAACGCATAACGCATAACGCATAACGCATAACGCATAACGCATAACGCATAACGCACAACGCATAACGCATAACGCACAACGCATAACGCATAACGCATAACGCATAACACATAACGCATTACGCATAACGTATAACGCATAACGTATAACGCATAACGTATAACGCATGACGCATAACGCATAACGCATAGCCCATAACGCATAACACATAGCGCATAACGCATTATGCAAAAGTCATAATGCATAACGTATAACGCATAACGCATAACGCATAACGCATAACGCATAACGCATAACGCATAACGCATAACGCATAACGCATAACGCATAACGCATAACGCATAACGCATAACGCATAACGCATAACGCATAACGCATAACGCATAACGCATAACGCATAACGCATAACGCATAACGCATAACGCATAACGCATAACGCATAACGCATAACGCATAACGCATAACGCATAACGCATAACGCATAACGCATAACGCATAACGCATAACGCATAACGCATAACGCATAACGCATAACGCATAACGCATAACGCATAACGCATAACGCATAACGCATAACGCATAACGCATAACGCATAACGCATAACGCATAACGCATAACAACATAACGCATAACGCATAACGCATAACGCATAACGCATAACGCATAACGGATAACGCATAACGCATAACGCATAACGCATAACGCATAACGCATAATGCATAACGCATAACGCATAACGCATAACGCATAACGCATAACGCATAACGCATAACGCATAACGCATAACGCATAACGCATAACGCATAACGCATAACGCATAACGCATAACGCATAACGCAAAACGCATAACGCATAACGCATAACGCATAACGCATAACGCATAACTCATAACGCATAACGCTTAACGCGTAACGCATAACGCATAACGCATAACGCATAACGCATAACACATATCGCAATAACGCATAAAACATAACGCATAACACCTAAAGCATAACGCACAACGCACAACGCACAACGCATAACGCATAACGCATAACGCATAACGCATAACGCATAACGCATAACGCATAACGCATAACGCATAACGCATAACGCATAACGCATAACGCATAACGCATAACGCATAACGCATAACGCATAACGCATAACGCATAACGCATAACGCATAACGCATAACGCATAACGCATAACGCATAACGCATAACGCATAACGCATAACGCATAACGCATAACGCATAACGCATAACGCATAACGCATAACGCATAACGCATAACGCATAACGCATAACGCATAACGCATAACGCATAACGCATAACGCATAACGCATAACGCATAACGCATAACGCATAACGCATAACGCATAACGCATAACGCATAACGCATAACGCATAACGCATAACGCATAACGCATAACGCATAACGCATAACGCATAACGCATAACGCATAACGCATAACGCATAACGCATAGCGCATAACGCATAACGCATAACGCACAACGCACAACGCATAACGCATAACGCATAACGCATAACGCATAACGCATAACGCATAACGCATAACGCATAACGCATAACGCATAACGCATAACGCATAACGCAAAACGCATAACGCATAACGCATAACGCATAACGCATAACTCATAACGCATAACGCTTAACGCGTAACGCATAACGCATAACGCGTAACGCATAACGCATAACGCATAACGCATAACGCATAACGCATAACGCATAACGCATAACGCATAACGCATAACGCACAACGCATAACGCATAACGCATAACGCATAACGCATAACGCATAACGCATAACGCATAACGCATAACGCATAACGCATAACGCATAACGCATAACGCATAACGCATAACGCATAACGCATAACGCATAACGCATAACGCATAACGCATAACGCATAACGCATAACGCATAACGCATAACGCATAACGCATAACCCATAACCCATAACGCAAATAACGCTTAACGCAAAACGCATAACGCATAACGCATAACGCTTAACGCGAAACGCAAAACGCATAACGCATAACGCATAACGCATAACGCATAACGCATAACGCATAACGCATAACGCATAACGCATTACGCATAACGCATAACGCATAACGCATAACGCATAACGCATAACGCATAACGCATAACGCATAACGCATAACGCATAACGCATAACGCATAACGCATAACGCATAACGCATAACGCATAGCCCATAACGCATAACACATAGCGCATAACGCATTATGCAAAAGTCATAATGCATAACGTATAACGCATAACGCATAACGCATAACGCATAACGCATAACGCATAGCGCATAACGCATAACGCATAACGCACAACGCACAACGCATAACGCATAACGCATAACGCATAACGCATAACGCATAACGCATAACGCATAACGCATAACGCATAACGCATAACGCATAACGCATAACGCATAACGCAAAACGCATAACGCATAACGCATAACGCATAACGCATAACTCATAACGCATAACGCTTAACGCGTAACGCATAACGCATAACGCGTAACGCATAACGCATAACGCATAACGCATAACGCATAACGCATAACGCATAACGCATAACGCATAACGCACAACGCATAACGCATAACGCATAACGCATAACGCATAACGCATAACGCATAACGCATAACGCATAACGCATAACGCATAACGCATAACGCATAACGCATAACGCATAACGCATAACGCATAACGCATAACGCATAACGCATAACGCATAACGCATAACGCATAACGCATAACGCATAACCCATAACCCATAACGCAAATAACGCTTAACGCAAAACGCATAACGCATAACGCATAACGCTTAACGCGAAACGCAAAACGCATAACGCATAACGCATAACGCATAACGCATAACGCATAACGCATAACGCATAACGCATAACGCATAACGCATAACGCATTACGCATAACGCATAACGCATAACGCATAACGCATAACGCATAACGCATAACGCATAACGCATAACGCATAACGCATAACGCATAACGCATAACGCATAACGCATAACGCATAGCCCATAACGCATAACACATAGCGCATAACGCATTATGCAAAAGTCATAATGCATAACGTATAACGCATAACGCATAACGCATAACGCATAACGCATAACGCATAACGCATAACGCATAACGCATAACGCATAATGCATAACGCATAACGCATAACGCATAACGCATAACGCATAACGCATAACGCATAACGCATAACGCATAACGCATAACGCATAACGCATAACGCATAACGCATAACGCATAACGCATAACGCATAACGCATAACGCATAACGCATAACGCATAACGCATAACGCATAACGCATAACGCATAACGCATAACGCATAACGCATAACGCATAACGCATAACGCATAACGCATAACGCATAACGCATAACGCATAACGCATAAAACACAACGCATAACGCATAACGCATAACGCATAACACATATCGCAATAACGCATAACACATATCGCAATAACGCATAACACATAACGCATAACACCTAACGCATAACGCACAACGCACAACGCATAACGTATAAACCATAAGGCATAACGCATAATGCAAAAGTCATAACGCATAACGCATAACCCATAACCCATAACCCATAACGCATAACGCATAACGCATAACGTATAAACCATAAGGAATAACGCATAATGCAAAAGTCATAACGCATAACGCATAACGCAAAACTCATAACGCATAACGCATAACGCATAACGAATAACGCATAACGCATAACGCATAACGCATAACGTATGAACCAAAAGGCATAACGCATAATGCAAAAGTCATAACGCATAACGCATAACACATAACGCATAACGCATAACGCATAACGCATAACGCATAACGCATAACGCATAACGCATAACGCATAACGCATAACGCATAACGCATAACGCATAACGCATAACGCATAACGCATAACGCATAACGCATAACGCATAACGCATAACGCATAACGCATAACGCATAACGCATAACGCATAACGCATAACGCATAACGCATAACGCATAACGCATAACGCATAACGCATAACGCATAACGCATAACGCATAACGCATAACGCATAACGCATAACGCATAACGCATAACGCATAACGCATAACGCATAACGCATAACGCATAACGCATAACGCATAACGCATAACGCATAACGCATAACGCATAACGCATAACGCATAACGCATAACGCATAACGCATAACGCATAACGCATAACGCATAACGCATAACGCATAACGCATAACGCATAACGCATAACGCATAACGCATAACGCATAACGCATAACGCATAACGCATAACGCATAACGCATAAAGCATAACACATAACGCATAACGCATAACGCATAACGCATAACGCATAACGCATAACGCATAACGCATAACGCATAAAACACAACGCATAACGCATAACGCATAACGCATAACGTATAAACCAAAAGGCATAACGCATAATGCAAAAGTCATAACGCATAATGCAAAAGTCATAACGCATAACGCATAACACATAACGCATAACGCATAACGCATAACGCATAACGCATAACGCATAACGCATAACGCATAACGCATAACGCATAACGCATAACGCATAACGCATAACGCATAACGCATAACGCATAACGCATAACGCATAACGCATAACGCATAACGCATAACGCATAACGCATAACGCATAACGCATAACGCATAACGCATAACGCATAACGCATAACGCATAACGCATAACGCATAACGCATAACGCATAACGCATAACGCATAACGCATAACGCATAACGCATAACGCATAACGCATAACGCATAACGCATAACGCATAACGCATAACGCATAACGCATAACGCATAACGCATAACGCATAACGCATAACGCATAACGCATAACGCATAACGCATAACGCATAACGCATAACGCATAACGCATAACGCATAACGCATAACGCATAACGCATAACGCATAACGCATAACGCATAACGCATAACGCATAACGCATAACGCATAACGCATAACGCATAACGCATAACGCATAACGCATAACGCATAACGCATAACGCATAACGCATAACGCATAACGCATAACGCATAACGCATAACGCATAACGCATAAAACACAACGCATATCGCATAACGCATAACGCATAACACATATCGCAATAACGCATAACACATATCGCAATAACGCATAACACATAACGCATAACACCTAACGCATAACGCACAACGCACAACGCATAACGTATAAACCATAAGGCATAACGCATAATGCAAAAGTCATAACGCATAACGCATAACCCATAACCCATAACCCATAACGCATAACGCATAACGCATAACGTATAAACCATAAGGAATAACGCATAATGCAAAAGTCATAACGCATAACGCATAACGCAAAACTCATAACGCATAACGCATAACGCATAACGAATAACGCATAACGCATAACGCATAACGCATAACGTATGAACCAAAAGGCATAACGCATAATGCAAAAGTCATAACGCATAACGCATAACACATAACGCATAACGCATAACGCATAACGCATAACGCATAACGCATAACGCATAACGCATAACGCATAACGCATAACGCATAACGCATAACGCATAACGCATAACGCATAACGCATAACGCATAACGCATAACGCATAACGCATAACGCATAACGCATAACGCATAACGCATAACGCATAACGCATAACGCATAACGCATAACGCATAACGCATAACGCATAACGCATAACGCATAACGCATAACGCATAACGCATAACGCATAACGCATAACGCATAACGCATAACGCATAACGCATAACGCATAACGCATAACGCATAACGCATAACGCATAACGCATAACGCATAACGCATAACGCATAACGCATAACGCATAACGCATAACGCATAACGCATAACGCATAACGCATAACGCATAACGCATAACGCATAACGCATAAAGCATAACGCATAACGCATAACGCATAACGCATAACGCATAACGCATAACGCATAACGCATAACGCATAACGCATAACGCATAACGCATAAAACACAACGCATAACGCATAACGCATAACGCATAACGTATAAACCAAAAGGCATAACGCATAATGCAAAAGTCATAACGCATAATGCAAAAGTCATAACGCATAACGCATAACACATAACGCATAACGCATAACGCATAACGCATAACGCATAACGCATAACGCATAACGCATAACGCATAACGCATAACGCATAACGCATAACGCATAACGCATAACGCATAACGCATAACGCATAACGCATAACGCATAACGCATAACGCATAACGCATAACGCATAACGCATAACGCATAACGCATAACGCATAACGCATAACGCATAACGCATAACGCAGAACGCATAACGCATAACGCATAACGCATAACGCATAACGCATAACGCATAACGCATAACGCATAACGCATAACGCATAACGCATAACGCATAACGCATAACGCATAACGCATAACGCATAACGCATAACGCATAACGCATAACGCATAACGCATAAAACACAACGCATAACGCATAACGCATAACGCATAACACATATCGCAATAACGCATAACACATAACGCATAACACCTAACGCATAACGCACAACGCACAACGCATAACGTATAAACCATAAGGCATAACGCATAATGCAAAAGTCATAACGCATAACGCATAATCCATAACCCATAACGCATAACGCATAACGCATAACGTATAAACCATAAGGAATAACCCATAATGCAAAAGTCATAACGCATAACGCATAACGCAAAACTCATAACGCATAACGCATAACGCATAACGAATAACGCATAACGCATAACGCATAACGCATAACGTATAAACCAAAAGGCATAACGCATAACGCATAACGCATAACGCATAACGCATAACGCATAACGCATAACGCATAACGCATAACGCATAACGCATAACGCATAACGCATAACGCATAACGCATAACGCATAACGCATAACGCATAACGCATAACGCATAACGCATAACGCATAACGCATAACGCATAACGCATAACGCATAACGCATAACGCATAACGCATAACGCATAACGCATAACGCATAACGCATAACGCATAACGCATAACGCATAACGCATAACGCATAACGCATAACGCATAACGCATAACGCATAACGCATAACGCATAACGCATAACGCATAACGCATAACGCATAACGCATAACGCATAACGCATAACGCATAACGCATAACGCATAACGCATAACGCATAACGCATAACGCATAACGCATAACGCATAACGCATAACGCATAACGCATAACGCATAACGCATAACGCATAACGCATAACGCATAACGCATAACGCATAACGCATAACGCATAACGCATAACGCATAACGCATAACGCATAACGCATAACGCATAACGCATAACGCATAACGCATAACGCATAACGCATAACGCATAACGCATAACGCATAACGCATAACGCATAACGCATAACGCATAACGCATAACGCATAACGCATAACGCATAACGCATAACGCATAACGCATAACGCATAACGCATAAAACACAACGCATATCGCATAACGCATAACGCATAACACATATCGCAATAACGCATAACACATATCGCAATAACGCATAACACATAACGCATAACACCTAACGCATAACGCACAACGCACAACGCATAACGTATAAACCATAAGGCATAACGCATAATGCAAAAGTCATAACGCATAACGCATAACCCATAACCCATAACCCATAACGCATAACGCATAACGCATAACGTATAAACCATAAGGAATAACGCATAATGCAAAAGTCATAACGCATAACGCATAACGCAAAACTCATAACGCATAACGCATAACGCATAACGAATAACGCATAACGCATAACGCATAACGCATAACGTATGAACCAAAAGGCATAACGCATAATGCAAAAGTCATAACGCATAACGCATAACACATAACGCATAACGCATAACGCATAACGCATAACGCATAACGCATAACGCATAACGCATAACGCATAACGCATAACGCATAACGCATAACGCATAACGCATAACGCATAACGCATAACGCATAACGCATAACGCATAACGCATAACGCATAACGCATAACGCATAACGCATAACGCATAACGCATAACGCATAACGCATAACGCATAACGCATAACGCATAACGCATAACGCATAACGCATAACGCATAACGCATAACGCATAACGCATAACGCATAACGCATAACGCATAACGCATAACGCATAACGCATAACGCATAACGCATAACGCATAACGCATAACGCATAACGCATAACGCATAACGCATAACGCATAACGCATAACGCATAACGCATAACGCATAACGCATAACGCATAACGCATAACGCATAAAGCATAACGCATAACGCATAACGCATAACGCATAACGCATAACGCATAACGCATAACGCATAACGCATAACGCATAACGCATAACGCATAAAACACAACGCATAACGCATAACGCATAACGCATAACGTATAAACCAAAAGGCATAACGCATAATGCAAAAGTCATAACGCATAATGCAAAAGTCATAACGCATAACGCATAACACATAACGCATAACGCATAACGCATAACGCATAACGCATAACGCATAACGCATAACGCATAACGCATAACGCATAACGCATAACGCATAACGCATAACGCATAACGCATAACGCATAACGCATAACGCATAACGCATAACGCATAACGCATAACGCATAACGCATAACGCATAACGCATAACGCATAACGCATAACGCATAACGCATAACGCAGAACGCATAACGCATAACGCATAACGCATAACGCATAACGCATAACGCATAACGCATAACGCATAACGCATAACGCATAACGCATAACGCATAACGCATAACGCATAACGCATAACGCATAACGCATAACGCATAACGCATAACGCATAACGCATAACGCATAACGCATAACGCATAACGCATAACGCATAAAACACAACGCATAACGCATAACGCATAACGCATAACACATATCGCAATAACGCATAACACATAACGCATAACACCTAACGCATAACGCACAACGCACAACGCATAACGTATAAACCATAAGGCATAACGCATAATGCAAAAGTCATAACGCATAACGCATAATCCATAACCCATAACGCATAACGCATAACGCATAACGTATAAACCATAAGGAATAACCCATAATGCAAAAGTCATAACGCATAACGCATAACGCAAAACTCATAACGCATAACGCATAACGCATAACGAATAACGCATAACGCATAACGCATAACGCATAACGTATAAACCAAAAGGCATAACGCATAACGCATAACGCATAACGCATAACGCATAACGCATAACGCATAACGCATAACGCATAACGCATAACGCATAACGCATAACGCATAACGCATAACGCATAACGCATAACGCATAACGCATAACGCATAACGCATAACGCATAACGCATAACGCATAACGCATAACGCATAACGCATAACGCATAACGCATAACGCATAACGCATAACGCATAACGCATAACGCATAACGCATAACGCATAACGCATAACGCATAACGCATAACGCATAACGCATAACGCATAACGCATAACGCATAACGCATAACGCATAACGCATAACGCATAACGCATAACGCATAACGCATAACGCATAACGCATAACGCATAACGCATAACGCATAACGCATAACGCATAACGCATAACGCATAACGCATAACGCATAACGCATAACGCATAACGCATAACGCATAACGCATAACGCATAACGCATAACGCATAACGCATAACGCATAACGCATAACGCATAACGCATAACGCAAACGCATAACGCATAACGCATAACGCATAACGCATAACGCATAACGCATAACGCATAACGCATAACGCATAACGCATAACGCATAACACATAACGCATAACACCTAACGCATAACGCACAACGCACAACGCATAACGTATAAACCATAAGGCATAACGCATAATGCAAAAGTCATAACGCATAACGCATAACGCATAACGCATAACGCACAACGCACAACGCACAACGCACAACGCACAACGCACAACGCACAACGCACAACGCACAACGCACAACGCACAACGCACAACGCACAACGCACAACGCACAACGCACAACGCACAACGCACAACGCACAACGCACAACGCACAACGCACAACGCACAACGCACAACGCACAACGCACAACGCACAACGCACAACGCACAACGCACAACGCACAACGCACAACGCACAACGCACAACGCACAACGCACAACGCACAACGCACAACGCACAACGCACAACGCACAACGCACAACGCACGACGCACGACGCACGACGCACGACGCACGACGCACGACGCACGACGCACAACGCACAACGCACAACGCACAACGCACAACGCACAACGCACAACGCACAACGCACAACGCACAACGCACAACGCACAACGCACAACGCACAACGCACAACGCACAACGCACAACGCACAACGCACAACGCATACCGCATAACGCATAACGCATAACGCATAACGCATAACGCATAACGCATAACGCATAACGCATAACGCATAACGCATAGCGCATAACGCATAACGCATAACGCATAACGCATAACGCATAACGCATAACGCATAACGCATAACGCATAACGCATAACGCATAACGCATAACGCATAACGCATAACGCATAACGCATAACGCATAACGCATAACGCATAACGCATAACGCATAACGCATAACGCAAAACGCATAACGCATAACGCATAACTCATAACGCATAACGCTTAACGCGTAACGCATAACGCATAACGCATAACGCATAACACATATCGCAATAACGCATAAAACATAACGCATAACACCTAAAGCATATCGCACAACGCACAACGCACAACGCATAACGCACAACGCATAACGCATAACGCATAACGCATAACGCATAACGCATAACGCATAACGCATAACGCATAACGCATAACGCATAACGCATAACGCATAACGCATAACGCATAACGCATAACGCATAACGCATAACGCATAACGCATAACGCATAACGCATAACGCATAACGCATAACGCATAACGCATAACGCATAACGCATAACGCATAACGCATAACGCATAACGCATAACGCATAACGCATAACGCATAACGCATAGCGCATAACGCATAACGCATAACGCATAACGCACAACGCATAACGCATAACGCATAACGCATAACGCATAACGCATAACGCATAACGCATAACGCATAACGCATAACGCATAACGCAAAACGCATAACGCATAACGCATAACGCATAACGCATAACGCATAACGCATAACGCATAACGCATAACGCACAACGCATAACGCATAACGCACAACGCATAACGCATAACGCATAACGCATAACGCATAACGCATAACCCATAACGCAAATAACGCTTAACGCATAACGCATAACGCATAACGCATAACGCACAACGCATAACGCATAACGCATAACGCATAACGCATAACGCATAACGCATAACGCATAACGCATAACGCATAACGCATAACGCATAACGCATAACGCATAACGCATAACGCATAACCCATAACGCAAATAACGCTTAACGCAAAACGCACAACGCATAACGCATAACGCATAACGCATAACGCATAACGCATAACGCATAACGCATAACGCATAACGCATAACGCATAACGCATAACGCATAACGCATAACGCATAACGCAAAACGCATAACGCATAACGCATAACGCATAACGCATAACGCATAACTCATAACGCATAACGCTTAACGCATAACGCATAACGCATAACGCATAACGCATAACGCATAACGCATAACGCATAACGCATAACGCATAACGCATAACGCATAACGCATAACGCATAACGCATAACGCATAACGCATAACGCATAACGCATAACGCATAACGCATAACGCATAACGCATAACGCATAACGCATAACGCATAACGCATAACGCATAACGCATAACGCATAACGCATAACGCATAACGCATAACGCATAACGCATAACGCATAACGCATAACGCATAACGCATAACGCATAACGCATAACGCATAACTCATAACGCATAACGCATAACGCATAACGCATAACGCATAACGCATAACGCATAACGCATAACGCATAACGCATAACGCATAACGCATAACGCATAACGCATAACGCATAACGCATAACGCATAACGCATAACGCATAACGCATAACGCATAACGCATAACGCATAACGCATAACGCATAACGCATAACGCATAACGCATAACGCATAACGCATAACGCATAACGCATAACGCATAACCCATAACGCAAATAACGCTTAACGCAAAACGCATAACGCATAACGCATAACGCTTAACGCGTAACGCAAAACGCATAACGCATAACGCATGACGCATAACGCATAACGCATAACGCATAACGCATAACGCATAACGCATAACGCAAAACGCATAACGCATAACGCATAACGCATAACGCATAACGCATAACGCATAACTCATAACGCATAACGCTTAACGCATAACGCATAACGCATAACGCATAACGCATAACGCATAACGCATAACGCATAACGCATAACGCATAACGCATAACGCATAACGCATAACGCATAACGCATAACGCATAACGCATAACGCACAACGCACAACGCATAACGCATAACGCATAAGGCATAACGCATAACGCATAACGCATAACGCATAGCGCATAACGCATAACCCATAACGCAAATAACGCATAACGCATAACGCATAACGCATAACGCATAACGCATAACGCATAACGCATAACGCATAACGCATAACGCATAACGCATAACGCATAACGCATAACGCATAACGCATAACGCATAACGCATAACGCATAACGCATAACGCATAACGCATAACGCATAACGCATAACGCATAACGCATAACGCATAACGCATAACGCATAACGCATAACGCATAACGCATAACGCATAACGCATAACGCATAACGCATAACGCATAACGCATAACGCATAACGCATAACGCATAACGCATAACGCATAACGCATAACGCATAACGCATAACGCATAACGCATAACGCATAACGCATAACGCATAACGCATAACGCATAACGCATAACGCATAACGCATAACGCATAACGCATAACGCATAACGCATAACGCATAACGCATAACGCATAACGCATAACGCATAACGCATAACGCATAACGCATAACGCATAACGCATAAAACACAACGCATAACGCATAACGCATAACGCATAACACATATCGCAATAACGCATAACACATATCGCAATAACGCATAACACATAACGCATAACACCTAACGCATAACGCACAACGCACAACGCATAACGTATAAACCATAAGGCATAACGCATAATGCAAAAGTCATAACGCATAACGCATAACCCATAACCCATAACGCATAACGCATAACGCATAACGTATAAACCATAAGGAATAACGCATAATGCAAAAGTCATAACGCATAACGCATAACGCAAAACTCATAACGCATAACGCATAACGCATAACGAATAACGCATAACGCATAACGCATAACGCATAACGTATGAACCAAAAGGCATAACGCATAATGCAAAAGTCATAACGCATAACGCATAACACATAACGCATAACGCATAACGCATAACGCATAACGCATAACGCATAACGCATAACGCATAACGCATAACGCATAACGCATAACGCATAACGCATAACGCATAACGCATAACGCATAACGCATAACGCATAACGCATAACGCATAACGCATAACGCATAACGCATAACGCATAACGCATAACGCATAACGCATAACGCATAACGCATAACGCATAACGCATAACGCATAACGCATAACGCATAACGCATAACGCATAACGCATAACGCATAACGCATAACGCATAACGCATAACGCATAACGCATAACGCATAACGCATAACGCATAACGCATAACGCATAACGCATAACGCATAACGCATAACGCATAACGCATAACGCATAACGCATAACGCATAACGCATAACGCAAAACGCATAACGCATAACGCATAACTCATAACGCATAACGCTTAACGCGTAACGCATAACGCATAACGCATAACGCATAACACATATCGCAATAACGCATAAAACATAACGCATAACACCTAAAGCATATCGCACAACGCACAACGCACAACGCATAACGCACAACGCATAACGCATAACGCATAACGCATAACGCATAACGCATAACGCATAACGCATAACGCATAACGCATAACGCATAACGCATAACGCATAACGCATAACGCATAACGCATAACGCATAACGCATAACGCATAACGCATAACGCATAACGCATAACGCATAACGCATAACGCATAACGCATAACGCATAACGCATAACGCATAGCGCATAACGCATAACGCATAACGCATAACGCACAACGCATAACGCATAACGCATAACGCATAACGCATAACGCATAACGCATAACGCATAACGCATAACGCATAACGCATAACGCATAACGCAAAACGCATAACGCATAACGCATAACGCATAACGCATAACGCATAACGCATAACGCATAACGCATAACGCATAACGCATAACGCATAACGCACAACGCATAACGCATAACGCACAACGCATAACGCATAACGCATAACGCATAACGCATAACGCATAACCCATAACGCAAATAACGCTTAACGCATAACGCATAACGCATAACGCATAACGCACAACGCATAACGCATAACGCATAACGCATAACGCATAACGCATAACGCATAACGCATAACGCATAACGCATAACGCATAACGCATAACGCATAACCCATAACGCAAATAACGCTTAACGCAAAACGCACAACGCATAACGCATAACGCATAACGCATAACGCATAACGCATAACGCATAACGCATAACGCATAACGCATAACGCATAACGCATAACGCATAACGCATAACGCATAACGCATAACGCAAAACGCATAACGCATAACGCATAACGCATAACGCATAACGCATAACTCATAACGCATAACGCTTAACGCATAACGCATAACGCATAACGCATAACGCATAACGCATAACGCATAACGCATAACGCATAACGCATAACGCATAACGCATAACGCATAACGCATAACGCATAACGCATAACGCATAACGCATAACGCATAACGCATAACGCATAACGCATAACGCATAACGCATAACGCATAACGCATAACGCATAACGCATAACGCATAACGCATAACGCATAACGCATAACGCATAACGCATAACGCATAACGCATAACGCATAACGCATAACGCATAACGCATAACGCATAACGCATAACGCATAACGCATAACGCATAACGCATAACGCATAACGCATAACGCATAACGCATAACGCATAACGCATAACGCATAACGCATAACGCATAACGCATAACGCATAACGCATAACGCATAACGCATAACGCATAACGCATAACGCATAACGCATAACGCATAACGCATAACGCATAACGCATAACGCATAACGCATAACGCATAACGCATAACGCATAACGCATAACGCATAACGCATAACGCAAAACGCATAACGCATAACGCATAACTCATAACGCATAACGCTTAACGCGTAACGCATAACGCATAACGCATAACGCATAACACATATCGCAATAACGCATAAAACATAACGCATAACACCTAAAGCATATCGCACAACGCACAACGCACAACGCATAACGCACAACGCATAACGCATAACGCATAACGCATAACGCATAACGCATAACGCATAACGCATAACGCATAACGCATAACGCATAACGCATAACGCATAACGCATAACGCATAACGCATAACGCATAACGCATAACGCATAACGCATAACGCATAACGCATAACGCATAACGCATAACGCATAACGCATAGCGCATAACGCATAACGCATAACGCATAACGCACAACGCATAACGCATAACGCATAACGCATAACGCATAACGCATAACGCATAACGCATAACGCATAACGCATAACGCAAAACGCATAACGCATAACGCATAACGCATAACGCATAACGCATAACGCATAACGCATAACGCATAACGCATAACGCATAACGCATAACGCATAACGCATAACGCATAACCCATAACGCATAACGCATAACGCATAACGCATAACGCATAACCCATAACGCAAATAACGCTTAACGCAAAACGCATAACGCATAACGCATAACGCTTAACGCGTAACGCAAAACGCATAACGCATAACGCATAACGCATAACGCATAACGCATAACGCATAACGCATAACGCATAACGCATAACGCATAACGCATAACGCATAACGCATAACGCATAACGCATAACGCATAACGCATAACGCATGACGCATAACGCATAACGCATAACGCATAACGCATAACGCATAACGCACAACGCACAACGCATAACGCACAACGCACAACGCATAACGCATAACGCATAACGCATAAGGCATAACGCATAACGCATAACGCATAACGCATAGCGCATAACGCATAACCCATAACGCAAATAACGCTTAACGCAAAACGCATAACGCATAACGCATAACGCTTAACGCGTAACGCAAAACGCATAACGCATAACGCATAACGCATAACGCATAACGCATAACGCATAACGCATAACGCATAACGCATAACGCATAACGCATAACGCATAACGCATAACGCATAACGCATAACGCATAACGCATAACGCATAACGCATAACGCATAACGCATAACGCATAACGCATAACGCATAACGCATAACGCATAACGCATAACGCATAACGCATAACGCATAACGCATAACGCATAACGCATAACGCATAACGCATAACGCATAACTCATAACGCATAACGCATAACGCATAACGCATAACGCATAACGCATAACGCATAACGCATAACGCATAACGCATAACGCATAACGCATAACGCATAACGCATAACGCATAACGCATAACGCATAACGCATAACGCATAACGCATAACGCATAACGCATAACGCATAACGCATAACGCATAACGCATAACGCATAACGCATAACGCATAACGCATAACGCATAACGCATAACGCATAACGCATAACGCATAACGCATAACGCATAACGCATAACGCATAACGCATAACGCATAACGCATAACGCATAACGCATAACGCATAACGCATAACGCATAACGCATAACGCATAACGCATAACGCATAAAGCATAACGCATAACGCATAACGCATAACGCATAACGCATAACGCATAACGCATAACGCATAACGCATAACGCATAACGCATAACGCATAACGCATAACGCATAACGCATAACGCATAACGCATAACGCATAACGCATAACGCATAACGCATAACGCATAACGCATAACGCATAACGCATAACGCATAAAACACAACGCATAACGCATAACGCATAACGCATAACACATATCGCAATAACGCATAACGCATAACGAATAACGCATAACGCATAACGCATAACGCATAACGTATGAACCAAAAGGCATAACGCATAATGCAAAAGTCATAACGCATAACGCATAACACATAACGCATAACGCATAACGCATAACGCATAACGCATAACGCATAACGCATAACGCATAACGCATAACGCATAACGCATAACGCATAACGCATAACGCATAACGCATAACGCATAGCGCATAACGCATAACGCATAACGCATAACGCACAACGCATAACGCATAACGCATAACGCATAACGCATAACGCATAACGCATAACGCATAACGCATAACGCATAACGCATAACGCAAAACGCATAACGCATAACGCATAACGCATAACGCATAACGCATAACGCATAACGCATAACGCATAACGCATAACGCATAACGCACAACGCATAACGCATAACGCACAACGCATAACGCATAACGCATAACGCATAACGCATAACGCATAACCCATAACGCAAATAACGCTTAACGCATAACGCATAACGCATAACGCATAACGCACAACGCATAACGCATAACGCATAACGCATAACGCATAACGCATAACGCATAACGCATAACGCATAACGCATAACGCATAACGCATAACGCATAACGCATAACGCATAACCCATAACGCAAATAACGCTTAACGCAAAACGCACAACGCATAACGCATAACGCATAACGCATAACGCATAACGCATAACGCATAACGCATAACGCATAACGCATAACGCATAACGCATAACGCATAACGCATAACGCATAACGCAAAACGCATAACGCATAACGCATAACGCATAACGCATAACGCATAACTCATAACGCATAACGCTTAACGCATAACTCATAACGCATAACGCTTAACGCATAACGCATAACGCATAACGCATAACGCATAACGCATAACGCATAACGCATAACGCATAACGCATAACGCATAACGCATAACGCATAACGCATAACGCATAACGCATAACGCACAACGCATAACGCATAACGCATAACGCATAACGCATAACGCATAACGCATAACGCATAACGCATAACGCATAACGCATAACGCATAACCCATAACGCAAATAACGCTTAACGCAAAACGTATAACGCATAACGCATAACGCTTAACGCGTAACGCAAAACGCATAACGCATAACGCATAACGCATAACGCATAACGCATAACGCATAACGCATAACGCATAACGCATAACGCATAACGCATAACGCATAACGCATAACGCATAACGCATAACGCATAACGCATAACGCATAACGCATAACGCATAACGCATAACGCATAACGCATAACGCATAACGCATAACGCATAACGCATAACGCATAACGCATAACGCATAACGCATAACGCATAACGCATAACGCATAACGCATAACGCATAACGCATAACGCATAACGCATAACGCATAACGCATAACGCATAACGCATAACGCATAACTCATAACGCATAACGCATAACGCATAACGCATAACGCATAACGCATAACGCATAACGCATAACGCATAACGCATAACGCATAACGCATAACGCATAACGCATAACGCATAACGCATAACGCATAACGCATAACGCATAACGCATAACGCATAACGCATAACGCATAACGCATAACGCATAACCCATAACGCAAATAACGCTTAACGCAAAACGCATAACGCATAACGCATAACGCTTAACGCGTAACGCAAAACGCATAACGCATAACGCATAACGCATAACGCATAACGCATAACGCATAACGCATAACGCATAACGCATAACGCATAACGCATAACGCATAACGCATAACGCATAACGCATAACGCATAACGCATAACGCATAACGCATAACGCATAACGCATGACGCATAACGCATAACGCATAACGCATAACGCAGAACGCATAACGCACAACGCACAACGCATAACGCACAACGCACAACGCATAACGCATAACGCATAACGCATAAGGCATAACGCATAACGCATAACGCATAACGCATAGCGCATAACGCATAACCCATAACGCAAATAACGCTTAACGCAAAACGCATAACGCATAACGCATAACGCTTAACGCGTAACGCAAAACGCATAACGCATAACGCATAACGCATAACGCATAACGCATAACGCATAACGCATAACGCATAACGCATAACGCATAACGCATAACGCATAACGCATAACGCATAACGCATAACGCATAACGCATAACGCATAACGCATAACGCATAACGCATAACGCATAACGCATAACGCATAACGCATAACGCATAACGCATAACGCATAACGCATAACGCATAACGCATAACGCATAACGCATAACTCATAACGCATAACGCATAACGCATAACGCATAACGCATAACGCATAACGCATAACGCATAACGCATAACGCATAACGCATAACGCATAACGCATAACGCATAACTAATAACGCATAACGCATAACGCATAACGCATAACGCATAACGCATAACGCATAACGCATAACGCATAACGCATAACGCATAACGCATAACGCATAACGCATAACGCATAACGCATAACGCATAACGCATAACGCATAACGCATAACGCATAACGCATAACGCATAGCGCATAACGCATAACGCATAACGCACAACGCACAACGCATAACGCATAACGCATAACGCATAACGCATAACGCATAACGCATAACGCATAACGCATAACGCATAACGCATAACGCATAACGCATAACGCATAACGCAAAACGCATAACGCATAACGCATAACGCATAACGCATAACTCATAACGCATAACGCTTGACGCGTAACGCATAACGCATAACGCGTAACGCATAACGCATAACGCATAACGCATAACGCATAACGCATAACGCATAACGCATAACGCACAACGCATAACGCATAACGCATAACGCATATCGCATAACGCATAACGCATAACGCATAACGCATAACGCATAACGCATAACGCATAACGCATAACGCATAACGCATAACGCATAACGCATAACGCATAACGCATAACGCATAACGCATAACGCATAACGCATAACGCATAACGCATAACGCATAACGCATAACGCATAACCCATAACCCATAACGCAAATAATGCTTAACGCAAAACGCATAACGCATAACGCATAACGCTTAACGCGAAACGCAAAACGCATAACGCATAACGCATAACGCATAACGCATAACGCATAACGCATAACGCATAACGCATAACGCATAACGCATTACGCATAACGCATAACGCATAACGCATAACGCATAACGCATAACGCATAACGCATAACGCATAACGCATAACGCATAACGCATAACGCATAACGCATAACGCATAACGCATAACGCATAGCCCATAACGCATAACACATAGCGCATAACGCATTATGCAAAAGTCATAATGCATAACGTATAACGCATAACGCATAACGCATAACGCATAACGCATAACGCATAACGCATAACGCATAACGCATAACGCATAACGCATAACGCATAACGCATAACGCATAACGCATAACGCATAACGCATAACGCATAACGCATAACGCATAACGCATAACGCATAACGCATAACGCATAACGCATAACGCATAACGCATAACGCATAACGCATAACGCATAACGCATAACGCATAACGCATAACGCATAACGCATAACGCATAACGCATAACGCATAACGCATAACGCATAACGCATAACGCATAACGCATAACGCATAACGCATAACGCATAACGCATAACGCATAACGCATAACGCATAACGCATAACGCATAACGCATAACGCATAACGCATAACGCATAACGCATAACGCATAACGCATAACGCATAACGCATAACGCATAACGCATAACGCATAACGCATAATGCATAACGCATAACGCATAACGCATAACGCATAACGCATAAAACACAACGCATAACGCATAACGCATAACGCATAACACATATCGCAATAACGCATAACACATATCGCAATAACGCATAACACATAACGCATAACACCTAACGCATAACGCACAACGCACAACGCATAACGTATAAACCATAAGGCATAACGCATAATGCAAAAGTCATAACGCATAACGCATAACCCATAACCCATAACGCATAACGCATAACGCATAACGTATAAACCATAAGGAATAACGCATAATGCAAAAGTCATAACGCATAACGCATAACGCAAAACTCATAACGCATAACGCATAACGCATAACGAATAACGCATAACGCATAACGCATAACGCATAACGTATGAACCAAAAGGCATAACGCATAATGCAAAAGTCATAACGCATAACGCATAACACATAACGCATAACGCATAACGCATAACGCATAACGCATAACGCATAACGCATAACGCAAATAACGCTTAACGCATAACGCATAACGCATAACGCATAACGCACAACGCATAACGCATAACGCATAACGCATAACGCATAACGCATAACGCATAACGCATAACGCATAACGCATAACGCATAACGCATAACCCATAACGCAAATAACGCTTAACGCAAAACGCACAACGCATAACGCATAACGCATAACGCATAACGCATAACGCATAACGCATAACGCATAACGCATAACGCATAACGCATAACGCATAACGCATAACGCAAAACGCATAACGCATAACGCATAACGCATAACGCATAACGCATAACGCATAACGCATAACTCATAACGCATAACGCTTAACGCATAACGCATAACGCATAACGCATAACGCATAACGCATAACGCATAACGCATAACGCATAACGCATAACGCATAACGCATAACGCATAACGCATAACGCATAACGCATAACGCATAACGCACAACGCATAACGCATAACGCATAACGCATAACGCATAACGCATAACGCATAACGCATAACGCATAACGCATAACGCATAACGCATAACGCATAACGCATAACCCATAACGCAAATAACGCTTAACGCAAAACGCATAACGCATAACGCATAACGCTTAACGCGTAACGCAAAACGCATAACGCATAACGCATAACGCACAACGCATAACGCATAACGCATAACGCATAACGCATAACGCATAACGCATAACGCATAACGCATAACGCATAACGCATAACGCATAACGCATAACGCATAACGCATAACGCATAACGCATAACGCATAACGCATAACGCATAACGCATAACGCATAACGCATAACGCATAACGCATAACGCATAACGCATAACGCATAACGCATAACGCATAACGCATAACGCATAACGCATAACGCATAACGCATAACGCATAACGCATAACGCATAACGCATAACGCATAACGCATAACGCATAACGCATAACGCATAACGCATAACGCATAACGCATAACGCATAACGCATAACGCATAACGCATAACGCATAACGCATAACGCATAACGCATAACGCATAACGCATAACGCATAACGCATAACGCATAACGCATAACTCATAACGCATAACGCATAACGCATAACGCATAACGCATAACGCATAACGCATAACGCATAACGCATAACGCATAACGCATAACGCATAACGCATAACGCATAACGCATAACGCATAACGCATAACGCATAACGCATAACGCATAACGCATAACGCATAACGCATAACGCATAACGCATAACGCATAACGCATAACCCATAACGCAAATAACGCTTAACGCAAAACGCATAACGCATAACGCATAACGCTTAACGCGTAACGCAAAACGCATAACGCATAACGCATAACGCATAACGCATAACGCATAACGCATAACGCATAACACATAACGCATAACGCATAACGCATAACGCATAACGCATAACGCATAACGCATAACGCATAACGCATAACGCATAACGCATAACGCATAACGCATAACGCATAACGCATAACGCATAACGCATAACGCATAACGCATAACGCATAACGCATAACGCATAACGCATAACGCATAACGCATAACGCATAACGCATAACGCATAACGCATAACGCATAACGCATAACGCATAACGCATAACGCATAACGCATAACGCATAACGCATAACGCATAACGCATAACGCATAACGCATAACGCATAACGCATAACGCATAACGCATAACGCATAACGCATAACGCATAACGCATAACGCATAACGCATAACGCATAACGCATAACGCATAAAACACAACGCATAACGCATAACGCATAACGCATAACACATATCGCAATAACGCATAACACATAACGCATAACACCTAACGCATAACGCACAACGCACAACGCATAACGTATAAACCATAAGGCATAACGCATAATGCAAAAGTCATAACGCATAACGCATAACCCATAACCCATAACGCATAACGCATAACGCATAACGTATAAACCATAAGGAATAACGCCTAATGCAAAAGTCATAACGCATAACGCATAACGCAAAACTCATAACGCATAACGCATAACGCATAACGAATAACGCATAACGCATAACGCATAACGCATAACGTATAAACCAAAAGGCATAACGCATAACGCATAACGCATAACGCATAACGCATAACGCATAACGCATAACGCATAACGCATAACGCATAACGCATAACGCATAACGCATAACGCATAACGCATAACGCATAACGCATAACGCATAACGCATAACGCATAACGCATAACGCATAACGCATAACGCATAACGCATAACGCATAACGCATAACGCATAACGCATAACGCATAACGCATAACGCATAACGCATAACGCATAACGCATAACGCATAACGCATAACGCATAACGCATAACGCATAACGCATAACGCATAACGCATAACGCATAACGCATAACGCATAACGCATAACGCATAACGCATAACGCATAACGCATAACGCATAACGCATAACGCATAACGCATAACGCATAACGCATAACGCATAACGCATAACGCATAACGCATAACGCATAACGCATAACGCATAACGCATAACGCATAACGCATAACGCATAACGCATAACGCATAACGCATAACGCATAACGCATAACGCATAACGCATAACGCATAACGCATAACGCATAACGCATAACGCATAACGCATAACGCATAACGCATAACGCATAACGCATAACGCATAACGCATAACGCATAACGCATAACGCATAACGCATAAAACACAACGCATAACGCATAACGCATAACACATATCGCAATAACGCATAACACATAACGCATAACACCTAACGCATAACGCACAACGCACAACGCATAACGTATAAACCATAAGGCATAACGCATAATGCAAAAGTCATAACGCATAACGCATAACGCATAACGCATAACGCATAACGCATAACGCATAACGCATAACGCACAACGCACAACGCACAACGCACAACGCACAACGCACAACGCACAACGCACAACGCACAACGCACAACGCACAACGCACAACGCACAACGCACAACGCACAACGCACAACGCACAACGCACAACGCACAACGCACAACGCACAACGCACAACGCACAACGCACAACGCACAACGCACAACGCACAACGCACAACGCACAACGCACAACGCACAACGCACAACGCACAACGCACAACGCACAACGCACAACGCACAACGCACAACGCACAACGCACAACGCACAACGCACAACGCACAACGCACAACGCATATCGCATAACGCATAACGCATAACGCATAACGCATAACGCATAACGCATAACGCATAACGCATAACGCATAACGCATAGCGCATAACGCATAGCGCATAACGCATAACGCATAACGCATAACGCATAACGCATAACGCATAACGCATAACGCATAACGCATAACGCATAACGCATAACGCATAACGCATAACGCATAACGCAAAACGCATAACGCATAACGCATAACTCATAACGCATAACGCTTAACGCGTAACGCATAACGCATAACGCATAACGCATAACACATATCGCAATAACGCATAAAACATAACGCATAACACCTAAAGCATATCGCACAACGCACAACGCACAACGCATAACGCATAACGCATAACGCATAACGCATAACGCATAACGCATAACGCATAACGCATAACGCATAACGCATAACGCATAACGCATAACGCATAACGCATAACGCATAACGCATAACGCATAACGCATAACGCATAACGCATAACGCATAACGCATAACGCATAACGCATAACGCATAACGCATAACGCATAACGCATAGCGCATAACGCATAACGCATAACGCATAACGCACAACGCATAACGCATAACGCATAACGCATAACGCATAACGCATAACGCATAACGCATAACGCATAACGCATAACGCATAACGCATAACGCATAACGCATAACGCATAACGCATAACGCAAAACGCATAACGCATAACGCATAACGCATAACGCATAATGCATAACGCATAACGCATAACGCATAACGCATAACGCATAACGCACAACGCATAACGCATAACGCACAACGCATAACGCATAACGCATAACGCATAACGCATAACGCATAACCCATAACGCAAATAACGCTTAACGCATAACGCATAACGCATAACGCATAACGCACAACGCATAACGCATAACGCATAACGCATAACGCATAACGCATAACGCATAACGCATAACGCATAACGCATAACGCATAACGCAGAACGCATAACGCATAACGCATAACCCATAACGCAAATAACGCTTAACGCAAAACGCATAACGCATAACGCATAACGCTTAACGCGTAACGCAAAACGCATAACGCATAACGCATAACGCATAACGCATAACGCATAACGCATAACGCATAACGCATAACGCATAACGCATAACGCATAACGCATAACGCATAACGCATAACGCATAACGCATAACGCATAACGCATAACGCATAACGCATAACGCATAACGCATAACGCATAACGCATAACGCATAACGCATAACGCATAACGCATAACGCATGACGCATAACGCATAACGCATAACGCATAACGCATAACGCATAACGCATAACGCAAAACGCATAACGCATAACGCATAACGCATAACGCATAACTCATAACGCATAACGCTTAACGCATAACGCATAACGCATAACGCATAACGCATAACGCATAACGCATAACGCATAACGCATAACGCATAACGCATAACGCATAACGCATAACGCACAACGCATAACGCATAACGCATAACGCATAACGCATAACGCATAACGCATAACGCATAACGCATAACGCATAACCCATAACGCAAATAACGCTTAACGCAAAACGCATAACGCATAACGCATAACGCATAACGCATAACCCATAACGCAAATAACGCTTAACGCAAAACGCATAACGCATAACGCATAACGCATAACGCATAACGCATAACGCATAACGCATAACGCATAACGCATAACGCATAACGCATAACGCATAACGCATAACGCATAACGCATAACGCATAACGCATAACGCATAACGCATAACGCATAACGCATAACGCATAACGCATAACGCATAACGCATAACGCATAACGCATAACGCATAACGCAGAACGCATAACGCATAACGCATAACCCATAACGCAAATAACGCTTAACGCAAAACGCATAACGCATAACGCATAACGCTTAACGCGTAACGCAAAACGCATAACGCATAACGCATAACGCATAACGCATAACGCATAACGCATAACGCATAACGCATAACGCATAACGCATAACGCATAACGCATAACGCATAACGCATAACGCATAACGCATAACGCATAACGCATAACGCATAACGCATAACGCATAACGCATAACGCATAACGCATAACGCATAACGCATAACGCATAACGCATGACGCATAACGCATAACGCATAACGCATAACGCATAACGCATAACGCATAACGCAAAACGCATAACGCATAACGCATAACGCATAACGCATAACTCATAACGCATAACGCTTAACGCATAACGCATAACGCATAACGCATAACGCATAACGCATAACGCATAACGCATAACGCATAACGCATAACGCATAACGCATAACGCATAACGCACAACGCATAACGCATAACGCATAACGCATAACGCATAACGCATAACGCATAACGCATAACGCATAACGCATAACCCATAACGCAAATAACGCTTAACGCAAAACGCATAACGCATAACGCATAACGCATAACGCATAACGCATAACGCATAACGCATAACGCATAACGCATAACGCATAACGCATAACGCATAACGCATAACGCATAACGCATAACGCATAACGCATAACGCATAACGCATAACGCATAACGCATAACGCATAACGCATAACGCATAACGCATAACGCATAACGCATAACGCATAACGCATAACGCATAACGCATAACGCATAACGCATAACGCATAACGCATAACGCATAACGCATAACGCATAACTCATAACGCATAACGCATAACGCATAACGCATAACGCATAACGCATAACGCATAACGCATAACGCATAACGCATAACGCATAACGCATAACGCATAACGCATAACGCATAACGCATAACGCATAACGCATAACGCATAACGCATAACGCATAACGCATAACGCATAACGCATAACGCATAACGCATAACGCATAACGCATAACGCATAACGCATAACGCATAGCGCATAACGCATAACGCATAACGCATAACGCATAACGCATAACGCATGACGCATAACGCATAACGCATAACGCATAACGCATAACGCATAACGCATAACGCATAACGCATAACGCATAACGCATAACGCATAACGCATAACGCATAACGCAAAACGCATAACGCATAACGCATAACGCATAACGCATAACTCATAACGCATAACGCTTAACGCGTAACGCATAACGCATAACGCATAACGCATAACGCATAACACATATCGCAATAACGCATAAAACATAACGCATAACACCTAAAGCATAACGCACAACGCACAACGCACAACGCATAACGCATAACGCATAACGCATAACGCATAACGCATAACGCATAACGCATAACGCATAACGCATAACGCATAACGCATAACGCATAACGCATAACGCATAACGCATAACGCATAACGCATAACGCATAACGCATAACGCATAACGCATAACGCATAACGCATAACGCATAACGCATAACGCATAACGCATAACGCATAACGCATAACGCATAACGCATAACGCATAACGCATAACGCATAACGCATAACGCATAACGCATAACGCATAACGCATAACGCATAACGCATAACCCATAACGCAAATAACGCTTAACGCAAAACGCATAACGCATAACGCATAACGCTTAACGCGTAACGCAAAACGCATAACGCATAACGCATAACGCATAACGCATAACGCATAACGCATAACGCATAACGCATAACGCATAACGCATAACGCATAACGCATAACGCATAACGCATAACGCATAACGCATAACGCATAACGCATAACGCATAACGCATAACGCATAACGCATAACGCATAACGCATAACGCATAACGCATAACGCATAACGCATAACGCATAACGCATAACGCATAACGCATAACGCATAACGCATAACGCATAACGCATAACGCATAACGCATAACGCATAACGCATAACGCATAACGCATAACGCATAACGCATAACTCATAACGCATAACGCATAACGCATAACGCATAACGCATAACGCATAACGCATAACGCATAACGCATAACGCATAACGCATAACGCATAACGCATAACGCATAACGCATAACGCATAACGCATAACGCATAACGCATAACGCATAACGCATAACGCATAACGCATAACGCATAACGCATAACGCATAACGCATAACGCATAACGCATAACGCATAGCGCATAACGCATAACGCATAACGCATAACGCATAACGCATAACGCATGACGCATAACGCATAACGCATAACGCATAACGCATAACGCATAACGCATAACGCATAACGCATAACGCATAACGCATAACGCATAACGCATAACGCATAACGCATAACGCATAACGCATAACGCATAACGCATAACGCATAACGCATAACGCATAACGCATAACGCAAAACGCATAACGCATAACGCATAACGCATAACGCATAACTCATAACGCATAACGCTTAACGCGTAACGCATAACGCATAACGCATAACGCATAACACATATCGCAATAACGCATAAAACATAACGCATAACACCTAAAGCATAACGCACAACGCACAACGCACAACGCATAACGCATAACGCATAACGCATAACGCATAACGCATAACGCATAACGCATAACGCATAACGCATAACGCATAACGCATAACGCATAACGCATAACGCATAACGCATAACGCATAACGCATAACGCATAACGCATAACGCATAACGCATAACGCATAACGCATAACGCATAACGCATAACGCATAACACATAACGCATAACGCATAACGCATAACGCATAACGCATAACGCATAACGCATAACGCATAACGCATAACTCATAACGCATAACGCATAACGCATAACGCATAACGCATAACGCATAACGCATAACGCATAACGCATAACGCATAACGCATAACGCATAACGCATAACGCATAACGCATAACGCATAACGCATAACGCATAACGCATAACGCATAACGCATAACGCATAACGCATAACGCATAACGCATAACGCATAACGCATAACGCATAGCGCATAACGCATAACGCATAACGCATAACGCATAACGCATAACGCATGACGCATAACGCATAACGCATAACGCATAACGCATAACGCATAACGCATAACGCATAACGCATAACGCATAACGCATAACGCATAACGCATAACGCATAACGCATAACGCATAACGCATAACGCATAACGCATAACGCATAACGCATAACGCATAACGCATAACGCATAACGCATAACGCATAACGCAAAACGCATAACGCATAACGCATAACGCATAACGCATAACTCATAACGCATAACGCTTAACGCGTAACGCATAACGCATAACGCATAACGCATAACGCATAACACATATCGCAATAACGCATAAAACATAACGCATAACACCTAAAGCATAACGCACAACGCACAACGCACAACGCATAACGCATAACGCATAACGCATAACGCATAACGCATAACGCATAACGCATAACGCATAACGCATAACGCATAACGCATAACGCATAACGCATAACGCATAACGCATAACGCATAACGCATAACGCATAACGCATAACGCATAACGCATAACGCATAACGCATAACGCATAACGCATAACGCATAACGCATAACGCATAACGCATAACGCATAACGCATAACGCATAACGCATAACGCATAACGCATAACGCATAACGCATAACGCATAACGCATAACGCATAACGCATAACGCATAACGCATAAAGCATAACGCATAATGCCTAACGCATAACGTACAACGCATAACGCATAACGCAAAACCCATAACGCCTAACGCATAACGCATAACGCACAACGCACAACGCATAACGCATAACGCATAACGCATAACGCATAACGCATAACGCATAACGCATAACGCATAACGCATAACGCATAACGCATAACGCATAACGCATAACGCATAACGCATAACGCATAACGTATAAACCGTAAGGCATAACGCATAGCCCATAACGCATAACGCATAACGCATAATGCAAAAGTCATAACGCATAACGCATAACGCATAACGCATAACGCATAACGCATAACGCATAACGCATAACGCATAACGCATAACGCATAACGCATAACGCATAACGCATAACGCATAACGCATAACGCATAACGCATAACGCATAACGCATAACGCATAACGCATAACGCATAACGCATAACGCATAACGCATAACGCATAACGCATAACGCATAACGCATAACGCATAACGCATAAAGCATAACGCATAATGCCTAACGCATAACGTACAACGCATAACGCATAACGCATAACGCCTAACGCATAACGCCTAACGCATAACGCATAACGCACAACGCACAACGCATAACGCATAACGCATAACGCATAACGCATAACGCATAACGCATAACGCATAACGCATAACGCATAACGCATAACGCATAACGCATAACGCATAACGCATAACGCATAACGCATAACGCATAACGCATAACGCATTACGCATAACGCATAACGCATAACGCATAACGCATAAGGCATAAGCATAACGCATAACGCATAACGCATAACGCATAACGCATAACGCATAACGCATAACGCATAACGCATAACGCATAACGCATAACGCATAACGCATAACGCATAACGTATAAACCGTAAGGCATAACGCATAGCCCATAACGCATAACGCATAACGCATAATGCAAAAGTCATAACGCATAACGCATAACGCATAACGCATAACGCATAACGCATAACGCATAACGCATAACGCATAACGCATAACGCATAACGCATAACGCATAACGCATAACGCATAACGCATAACGCATAACGCATAACGCATAACGCATAACGCATAACGCATAACGCATAACGCATAACGCATAACGCATAACGCATAACGCATAACGCATAACGCATAACGCATAACGCATAAAGCATAACGCATAATGCCTAACGCATAACGTACAACGCATAACGCATAACGCATAACGCCTAACGCATAACGCCTAACGCATAACGCATAACGCACAACGCACAACGCATAACGCATAACGCATAACGCATAACGCATAACGCATAACGCATAACGCATAACGCATAACGCATAACGCATAACGCATAACGCATAACGCATAACGCATAACGCATAACGCATAACGCATAACGCATAACGCATTACGCATAACGCATAACGCATAACGCATAACGCATAAGGCATAAGCATAACGCATAACGCATAACGCATAACGCATAACGCATAACGCATAACGCATAACGCATAACGCATAACGCATAACGCATAACGCATAACGCATAACGCATAACGCATAACGCATAACGCATAACGCATAACGCATGACGCATAACGCATAACGCATAACGCATAACGCATAACGCATAACGCATAACGCATAACGCATAACGCATAACGCATAACGCATAACGCATAACGCATAACGCATAACGCATAACGCATAACGCATAACGCATAACGCATAACGCATAACGCATGACGCATGACGCATAACGCATAACGCATAACGCATAACGCATAACGCATAACGCATAACGCATAACGCATGACGCACAACGCATAACGCATTACGCATAACGCATAACGCATAACGCATAACGCATAACGCATAACGCATAACGCATAACGCATTACGCATAACGCATAACGCATAACGCATAACGCATAACGCATAAGGCATAAGCATAACGCATAACGCATAACGCATAACGCATAACGCATAACGCATAACGCATAACGCATAACGCATTACGCATAACGCATAACGCATAACGCATAACGCATAACGCATAAGGCATAAGCATAACGCATAACGCATAACGCATAACGCATAACGCATAACGCATAACGCATAACGCGTAAGGCAAAACTCATAACGCATAACGCATAACGCATAACGCATAACGCATATGGCATAACGCATAATGCGTAAGGCAAAACTCATAACGCATAACGCATAACGCATAACGCATAACGCATAATGCAAAAGTCATAACGCATAACGCATAACGCATAACGCATAACGCATAACGCATAACGCATAACGCATAACGCATAACGCATAACGCATAACGCATAACGCATAACGCATAACGCATAACGCATAACGCATAACGCATAACGCATAACGCATAACGCATAACGCATAACGCATAACGCATAACGCATAACGCATAACGCATAACGCATAACGCATAACGCATAACGCATAACGCATAACGCATTACGCATAACGCAAAACCCATAACGCCTAAAGCATAACGCATAACGCATAACGCATAACGCATAACGCATAACGCATAACGCATAACGCATAACGCATAACGCATAACGCATAACGCATAACGCATAACGCATAACGCATAACGCATAACGCATAACGCATAACGCATAACGCATAACGCATAACGCATAACGCATAACGCATAACGCATAACGCATAACGCATAACGCATAACGCATAACGCATAACGCATAACGCATAACGCATAACGCATAACGCATAACGCATAACGCATAACGCATAACGAATAACGCATAACGCATAACGCATAACGCATAACGCATAACGCATAACGCATAACGCATAACGCATAACGCATAACGCATAACGCATAACGCATAACGCATAACGCATAACGCATAACGCATAACGCATAACGTATAAACCGTAAGGCATAACGCATAGCCCATAACGCATAACGCATAACGCATAATGCAAAAGTCATAACGCATAACGCATAACGCATAACGCATAACGCATAACGCATAACGCATAACGCATAACGCATAACGCATAAGGCATAACGCATAACGCATAACGCATAACGCATAACGCATAACGCATAACGCATAACGCATAACGCATAACGCATAACGCATAACGCATAACGCATAAAGCATAACGCATAATGCCTAACGCATAACGTACAACGCATAACGCATAACGCATAACGCCTAACGCATAACGCCTAACGCATAACGCATAACGCACAACGCACAACGCATAACGCATAACGCATAACGCATAACGCATAACGCATAACGCATAACGCATAACGCATAACGCATAACGCATAACGCATAACGCATAACGCATAACGCATAACGCATAACGCATAACGCATAACGCATAACGCATAACGCATAACGCATAAAGCATAACGCATAATGCCTAACGCATAACGTACAACGCATAACGCATAACGCATAACGCCTAACGCATAACGCCTAACGCATAACGCATAACGCACAACGCACAACGCATAACGCATAACGCATAACGCATAACGCATAACGCATAACGCATAACGCATAACGCATAACGCATAACGCATAACGCATAACGCATAACGCATAACGCATAACGCATAACGCATAACGCATGACGCATGACGCATAACGCATAACGCATAACGCATAACGCATAACGCATAACGCATAACGCATAACGCATAACGCATAACGCATAACGCATAACGCATAACGCATAACGCATAACGCATAACGCATAACGCATAACGCATAACGCATAACGCATAACGCATAACGCATAACGCATAACGCATAACGCATAACGCATAACGCATAACGCATAACGCATAACGCATAACGCATAACGCATAACGCATAACGCATAACGCATAACGCATAACGCATAACGCATAACGCATAACGCATAACGCATAACGCATAACGCATAGCGCATAACGCATAACGCATAACGCATAACGCATAACGCATAACGCATGACGCATAACGCATAACGCATAACGCATAACGCATAACGCATAACGCATAACGCATAACGCATAACGCATAACGCATAACGCATAACGCATAACGCATAACGCATAACGCATAACGCATAACGCATAACGCATAACGCATAACGCATAACGCATAACGCATAACGCATAACGCATAACGCAAAACGCATAACGCATAACGCATAACGCATAACGCATAACTCATAACGCATAACGCTTAACGCGTAACGCATAACGCATAACGCATAACGCATAACGCATAACACATATCGCAATAACGCATAAAACATAACGCATAACACCTAAAGCATAACGCACAACGCACAACGCACAACGCATAACGCATAACGCATAACGCATAACGCATAACGCATAACGCATAACGCATAACGCATAACGCATAACGCATAACGCATAACGCATAACGCATAACGCATAACGCATAACGCATAACGCATAACGCATAACGCATAACGCATAACGCATAACGCATAACGCATAACGCATAACGCATAACGCATAACGCATAACGCATAACGCATAACGCATAACGCATAACGCATAACGCATAACGCATAACGCATAACGCATAACGCATAACGCATAACGCATAACGCATAACGCATAACGCATAACGCATAACGCATAACGCATAACGCATAACGCATAACGCATAAAGCATAACGCATAATGCCTAACGCATAACGTACAACGCATAACGCATAACGCATAACGCAAAACCCATAACGCCTAACGCATAACGCATAACGCACAACGCACAACGCATAACGCATAACGCATAACGCATAACGCATAACGCATAACGCATAACGCATAACGCATAACGCATAACGCATAACGCATAACGCATAACGCATAACGCATAACGCATAACGCATAACGCATAACGTATAAACCGTAAGGCATAACGCATAGCCCATAACGCATAACGCATAACGCATAATGCAAAAGTCATAACGCATAACGCATAACGCATAACGCATAACGCATAACGCATAACGCATAACGCATAACGCATAACGCATAACGCATAACGCATAACGCATAACGCATAACGCATAACGCATAACGCATAACGCATAACGCATAACGCATAACGCATAACGCATAACGCATAACGCATAACGCATAACGCATAACGCATAACGCATAACGCATAAAGCATAACGCATAATGCCTAACGCATAACGTACAACGCATAACGCATAACGCATAACGCCTAACGCATAACGCCTAACGCATAACGCATAACGCACAACGCACAACGCATAACGCATAACGCATAACGCATAACGCATAACGCATAACGCATAACGCATAACGCATAACGCATAACGCATAACGCATAACGCATAACGCATAACGCATAACGCATAACGCATAACGCATAACGCATTACGCATAACGCATAACGCATAACGCATAACGCATAAGGCATAAGCATAACGCATAACGCATAACGCATAACGCATAACGCATAACGCATAACGCATAACGCATAACGCATAACGCATAACGCATAACGCATAACGCATAACGCATAACGCATAACGCATAACGCATAACGCATGACGCATAACGCATAACGCATAACGCATAACGCATAACGCATAACGCATAACGCATAACGCATAACGCATAACGCATAACGCATAACGCATAACGCATAACGCATAACGCATAACGCATAACGCATAACGCATAACGCATAACGCATAACGCATAACGCATGACGCATGACGCATAACGCATAACGCATAACGCATAACGCATAACGCATAACGCATAACGCATAACGCATGACGCACAACGCATAACGCATAACGCATAACGCATAACGCATAACGCATAACGCATAACGCATAACGCATAACGCATAACGCATTACGCATAACGCATAACGCATAACGCATAACGCATAACGCATAAGGCATAAGCATAACGCATAACGCATAACGCATAACGCATAACGCATAACGCATAACGCATAACGCATAACGCATTACGCATAACGCATAACGCATAACGCATAACGCATAACGCATAAGGCATAAGCATAACGCATAACGCATAACGCATAACGCATAACGCATAACGCATAACGCATAACGCGTAAGGCAAAACTCATAACGCATAACGCATAACGCATAACGCATAACGCATATGGCATAACGCATAATGCGTAAGGCAAAACTCATAACGCATAACGCATAACGCATAACGCATAACGCATAATGCAAAAGTCATAACGCATAACGCATAACGCATAACGCATAACGCATAACGCATAACGCATAACGCATAACGCATAACGCATAACGCATAACGCATAACGCATAACGCATAACGCATAACGCATAACGCATAACGCATAACGCATAACGCATAACGCATAACGCATAACGCATAACGCATAACGCATAACGCATAACGCATAACGCATAACGCATAACGCATAACGCATAACGCATAACGCATAACGCATAACGCATAACGCATAACGCATAACGCATAACGCATAACGCATAACGCATTACGCATAACGCAAAACCCATAACGCCTAAAGCATAACGCATAACGCATAACGCATAACGCATAACGCATAACGCATAACGCATAACGCATAACGCATAACGCATAACGCATAACGCATAACGCATAACGCATAACGCATAACGCATAACGCATAACGCATAACGCATAACGCATAACGCATAACGCATAACGCATAACGCATAACGCATAACGCATAACGCATAACGCATAACGCATAACGCATAACGCATAACGCATAACGCATAACGCATAACGCAAAACGCATAACGCATAACGCATAACGCATAACGCATAACTCATAACGCATAACGCTTAACGCGTAACGCATAACGCATAACGCATAACGCATAACGCATAACACATATCGCAATAACGCATAAAACATAACGCATAACACCTAAAGCATAACGCACAACGCACAACGCACAACGCATAACGCATAACGCATAACGCATAACGCATAACGCATAACGCATAACGCATAACGCATAACGCATAACGCATAACGCATAACGCATAACGCATAACGCATAACGCATAACGCATAACGCATAACGCATAACGCATAACGCATAACGCATAACGCATAACGCATAACGCATAACGCATAACGCATAACGCATAACGCATAACGCATAACGCATAACGCATAACGCATAACGCATAACGCATAACGCATAACGCATAACGCATAACGCATAACGCATAACGCATAACGCATAACGCATAACGCATAAAGCATAACGCATAATGCCTAACGCATAACGTACAACGCATAACGCATAACGCAAAACCCATAACGCCTAACGCATAACGCATAACGCACAACGCACAACGCATAACGCATAACGCATAACGCATAACGCATAACGCATAACGCATAACGCATAACGCATAACGCATAACGCATAACGCATAACGCATAACGCATAACGCATAACGCATAACGTATAAACCGTAAGGCATAACGCATAGCCCATAACGCATAACGCATAACGCATAATGCAAAAGTCATAACGCATAACGCATAACGCATAACGCATAACGCATAACGCATAACGCATAACGCATAACGCATAACGCATAACGCATAACGCATAACGCATAACGCATAACGCATAACGCATAACGCATAACGCATAACGCATAACGCATAACGCATAACGCATAACGCATAACGCATAACGCATAACGCATAACGCATAACGCATAACGCATAACGCATAACGCATAACGCATAAAGCATAACGCATAATGCCTAACGCATAACGTACAACGCATAACGCATAACGCATAACGCCTAACGCATAACGCCTAACGCATAACGCATAACGCACAACGCACAACGCATAACGCATAACGCATAACGCATAACGCATAACGCATAACGCATAACGCATAACGCATAACGCATAACGCATAACGCATAACGCATAACGCATAACGCATAACGCATAACGCATAACGCATAACGCATTACGCATAACGCATAACGCATAACGCATAACGCATAAGGCATAAGCATAACGCATAACGCATAACGCATAACGCATAACGCATAACGCATAACGCATAACGCATAACGCATAACGCATAACGCATAACGCATAACGCATAACGCATAACGCATAACGCATAACGCATAACGCATAACGCATAACGCATGACGCATAACGCATAACGCATAACGCATAACGCATAACGCATAACGCATAACGCATAACGCATAACGCATAACGCATAACGCATAACGCATAACGCATAACGCATAACGCATAACGCATAACGCATAACGCATAACGCATAACGCATGACGCATGACGCATAACGCATAACGCATAACGCATAACGCATAACGCATAACGCATAACGCATAACGCATGACGCACAACGCATAACGCATAACGCATAACGCATAACGCATAACGCATAACGCATAACGCATAACGCATAACGCATAACGCATTACGCATAACGCATAACGCATAACGCATAACGCATAACGCATAAGGCATAAGCATAACGCATAACGCATAACGCATAACGCATAACGCATAACGCATAACGCATAACGCATAACGCATTACGCATAACGCATAACGCATAACGCATAACGCATAACGCATAAGGCATAAGCATAACGCATAACGCATAACGCATAACGCATAACGCATAACGCATAACGCATAACGCGTAAGGCAAAACTCATAACGCATAACGCATAACGCATAACGCATAACGCATATGGCATAACGCATAATGCGTAAGGCAAAACTCATAACGCATAACGCATAACGCATAACGCATAACGCATAATGCAAAAGTCATAACGCATAACGCATAACGCATAACGCATAACGCATAACGCATAACGCATAACGCATAACGCATAACGCATAACGCATAACGCATAACGCATAACGCATAACGCATAACGCATAACGCATAACGCATAACGCATAACGCATAACGCATAACGCATAACGCATAACGCATAACGCATAACGCATAACGCATAACGCATAACGCATAACGCATAACGCATAACGCATAACGCATAACGCATAACGCATAACGCATAACGCATTACGCATAACGCAAAACCCATAACGCCTAAAGCATAACGCATAACGCATAACGCATAACGCATAACGCATAACGCATAACGCATAACGCATAACGCATAACGCATAACGCATAACGCATAACGCATAACGCATAACGCATAACGCATAACGCATAACGCCTAACGCATAACGCCTAACGCATAACGCATAACGCACAACGCACAACGCATAACGCATAACGCATAACGCATAACGCATAACGCATAACGCATAACGCATAACGCATAACGCATAACGCATAACGCATAACGCATAACGCATAACGCATAACGCATAACGCATAACGCATAACGCATAACGCATAACGCATAAAGCATAACGCATAATGCCTAACGCATAACGTACAACGCATAACGCATAACGCATAACGCCTAACGCATAACGCCTAACGCATAACGCATAACGCACAACGCACAACGCATAACGCATAACGCATAACGCATAACGCATAACGCATAACGCATAACGCATAACGCATAACGCATAACGCATAACGCATAACGCATAACGCATAACGCATAACGCATAACGCATAACGCATAACGCATGACGCATGACGCATAACGCATAACGCATAACGCATAACGCATAACGCATAACGCATAACGCATAACGCATAACGCATAACGCATAACGCATAACGCATAACGCATAACGCATAACGCATAACGCATAACGCATAACGCATAACGCATAACGCATAACGCATAACGCATAACGCATAACGCATAACGCATAACGCATAACGCATAACGCATAACGCATAACGCATAACGCATAACGCATAACGCATAACGCATAACGCATAACGCATAACGCATAACGCATAACGCATAACGCATAACGCATAACGCATAGCGCATAACGCATAACGCATAACGCATAACGCATAACGCATAACGCATGACGCATAACGCATAACGCATAACGCATAACGCATAACGCATAACGCATAACGCATAACGCATAACGCATAACGCATAACGCATAACGCATAACGCATAACGCATAACGCATAACGCATAACGCATAACGCATAACGCATAACGCATAACGCATAACGCATAACGCATAACGCATAACGCAAAACGCATAACGCATAACGCATAACGCATAACGCATAACTCATAACGCATAACGCTTAACGCGTAACGCATAACGCATAACGCATAACGCATAACGCATAACACATATCGCAATAACGCATAAAACATAACGCATAACACCTAAAGCATAACGCACAACGCACAACGCACAACGCATAACGCATAACGCATAACGCATAACGCATAACGCATAACGCATAACGCATAACGCATAACGCATAACGCATAACGCATAACGCATAACGCATAACGCATAACGCATAACGCATAACGCATAACGCATAACGCATAACGCATAACGCATAACGCATAACGCATAACGCATAACGCATAACGCATAACGCATAACGCATAACGCATAACGCATAACGCATAACGCATAACGCATAACGCATAACGCATAACGCATAACGCATAACGCATAACGCATAACGCATAACGCATAACGCATAACGCATAACGCATAACGCATAACGCATAACGCATAACGCATAACGCATAAAGCATAACGCATAATGCCTAACGCATAACGTACAACGCATAACGCATAACGCATAACGCAAAACCCATAACGCCTAACGCATAACGCATAACGCACAACGCACAACGCATAACGCATAACGCATAACGCATAACGCATAACGCATAACGCATAACGCATAACGCATAACGCATAACGCATAACGCATAACGCATAACGCATAACGCATAACGCATAACGCATAACGTATAAACCGTAAGGCATAACGCATAGCCCATAACGCATAACGCATAACGCATAATGCAAAAGTCATAACGCATAACGCATAACGCATAACGCATAACGCATAACGCATAACGCATAACGCATAACGCATAACGCATAACGCATAACGCATAACGCATAACGCATAACGCATAACGCATAACGCATAACGCATAACGCATAACGCATAACGCATAACGCATAACGCATAACGCATAACGCATAACGCATAACGCATAACGCATAACGCATAAAGCATAACGCATAATGCCTAACGCATAACGTACAACGCATAACGCATAACGCATAACGCCTAACGCATAACGCCTAACGCATAACGCATAACGCACAACGCACAACGCATAACGCATAACGCATAACGCATAACGCATAACGCATAACGCATAACGCATAACGCATAACGCATAACGCATAACGCATAACGCATAACGCATAACGCATAACGCATAACGCATAACGCATAACGCATAACGCATTACGCATAACGCATAACGCATAACGCATAACGCATAAGGCATAAGCATAACGCATAACGCATAACGCATAACGCATAACGCATAACGCATAACGCATAACGCATAACGCATAACGCATAACGCATAACGCATAACGCATAACGCATAACGCATAACGCATAACGCATAACGCATGACGCATAACGCATAACGCATAACGCATAACGCATAACGCATAACGCATAACGCATAACGCATAACGCATAACGCATAACGCATAACGCATAACGCATAACGCATAACGCATAACGCATAACGCATAACGCATAACGCATAACGCATAACGCATAACGCATGACGCATGACGCATAACGCATAACGCATAACGCATAACGCATAACGCATAACGCATAACGCATAACGCATGACGCACAACGCATAACGCATAACGCATAACGCATAACGCATAACGCATAACGCATAACGCATAACGCATAACGCATAACGCATAACGCATTACGCATAACGCATAACGCATAACGCATAACGCATAACGCATAAGGCATAAGCATAACGCATAACGCATAACGCATAACGCATAACGCATAACGCATAACGCATAACGCATAACGCATTACGCATAACGCATAACGCATAACGCATAACGCATAACGCATAAGGCATAAGCATAACGCATAACGCATAACGCATAACGCATAACGCATAACGCATAACGCATAACGCGTAAGGCAAAACTCATAACGCATAACGCATAACGCATAACGCATAACGCATATGGCATAACGCATAATGCGTAAGGCAAAACTCATAACGCATAACGCATAACGCATAACGCATAACGCATAATGCAAAAGTCATAACGCATAACGCATAACGCATAACGCATAACGCATAACGCATAACGCATAACGCATAACGCATAACGCATAACGCATAACGCATAACGCATAACGCATAACGCATAACGCATAACGCATAACGCATAACGCATAACGCATAACGCATAACGCATAACGCATAACGCATAACGCATAACGCATAACGCATAACGCATAACGCATAACGCATAACGCATAACGCATAACGCATAACGCATAACGCATAACGCATAACGCATAACGCATAACGCATAACGCATAACGCATTACGCATAACGCAAAACCCATAACGCCTAAAGCATAACGCATAACGCATAACGCATAACGCATAACGCATAACGCATAACGCATAACGCATAACGCATAACGCATAACGCATAACGCATAACGCATAACGCATAACGCATAACGCATAACGCATAACGCATAACGCATAACGCATAACGCATAACGCATAACGCATAACGCATAACGCATAACGCATAACGCATAACGCATAACGCATAACGCATAACGCATAACGCATAACGCATAACGCATAACGAATAACGCATAACGCATAACGCATAACGCATAACGCATAACGCATAACGCATAACGCATAACGCATAACGCATAACGCATAACGCATAACGCATAACGCATAACGCATAACGCATAACGTATAAACCGTAAGGCATAACGCATAGCCCATAACGCATAACGCATAACGCATAATGCAAAAGTCATAACGCATAACGCATAACGCATAACGCATAACGCATAACGCATAACGCATAACGCATAACGCATAACGCATAACGCATAACGCATAACGCATAACGCATAACGCATAACGCATAACGCATAACGCATAACGCATAACGCATAACGCATAACGCATAACGCATAACGCATAACGCATAAAGCATAACGCATAATGCCTAACGCATAACGTACAACGCATAACGCATAACGCATAACGCCTAACGCATAACGCCTAACGCATAACGCATAACGCACAACGCACAACGCATAACGCATAACGCATAACGCATAACGCATAACGCATAACGCATAACGCATAACGCATAACGCATAACGCATAACGCATAACGCATAACGCATAACGCATAACGCATAACGCATAACGCATAACGCATAACGCATAAAGCATAACGCATAATGCCTAACGCATAACGTACAACGCATAACGCATAACGCATAACGCCTAACGCATAACGCCTAACGCATAACGCATAACGCACAACGCACAACGCATAACGCATAACGCATAACGCATAACGCATAACGCATAACGCATAACGCATAACGCATAACGCATAACGCATAACGCATAACGCATAACGCATAACGCATAACGCATAACGCATAACGCATGACGCATGACGCATAACGCATAACGCATAACGCATAACGCATAACGCATAACGCATAACGCATAACGCATAACGCATAACGCATAACGCATAACGCATAACGCATAACGCATAACGCATAACGCATAACGCATAACGCATAACGCATAACGCATAACGCATAACGCATAACGCATAACGCATAACGCATAACGCATAACGCATAACGCATAACGCATAACGCATAACGCATGACGCATGACGCATAACGCATAACGCATAACGCATAACGCATAACGCATAACGCATAACGCATGACGCACAACGCATAACGCATAACGCATAACGCATAACGCATAACGCATAACGCATAACGCATAACGCATAACGCATTACGCATAACGCATAACGCATAACGCATAACGCATAACGCATAACGCATAAGGCATAAGCATAACGCATAACGCATAACGCATAACGCATAACGCATAACGCATAACGCATAACGCATTACGCATAACGCATAACGCATAACGCATAACGCATAAGGCATAAGCATAACGCATAACGCATAACGCATAACGCATAACGCATAACGCATAACGCATAACGCGTAAGGCAAAACTCATAACGCATAACGCATAACGCATAACGCATAACGCATATGGCATAACGCATAATGCAAAAGTCATAACGCATAACGCATAACGCATAACGCATAACGCATAACGCATAACGCATAAGGCATAAGCATAACGCATAACGCATAACGCATAACGCATAACGCATAACGCATAACGCATAACGCGTAAGGCAAAACTCATAACGCATAACGCATAACGCATAACGCATAACGCATATGGCATAACGCATAATGCGTAAGGCAAAACTCATAACGCATAACGCATAACGCATAACGCATAACGCATAATGCAAAAGTCATAACGCATAACGCATAACGCATAACGCATAACGCATAACGCATAACGCATAACGCATAACGCATAACGCATAACGCATAACGCATAACGCATAACGCATAACGCATAACGCATAACGCATAACGCATAACGCATAACGCATAACGCATAACGCATAACGCATAACGCATAACGCATAACGCATAACGCATAACGCATAACGCATAACGCATAACGCATAACGCATAACGCATAACGCATAACGCATAACGCATAACGCATAACGCATAACGCATAACGCATAACGCATAACGCATTACGCATAACGCAAAACCCATAACGCCTAAAGCATAACGCATAACGCATAACGCATAACGCATAACGCATAACGCATAACGCATAACGCATAACGCATAACGCATAACGCATAACGCATAACGCATAACGCATAACGCATAACGCATAACGCATAACGCATAACGCATAACGCATAACGCATAACGCATAACGCATAACGCATAACGCATAACGCATAACGCATAACGCATAACGCATAACGCATAACGCATAACGCATAACGCATAACGAATAACGCATAACGCATAACGCATAACGCATAACGCATAACGCATAACGCATAACGCATAACGCATAACGCATAACGCATAACGCATAACGCATAACGCATAACGCATAACGCATAACGCATAACGCATAACGTATAAACCGTAAGGCATAACGCATAGCCCATAACGCATAACGCATAACGCATAATGCAAAAGTCATAACGCATAACGCATAACGCATAACGCATAACGCATAACGCATAACGCATAACGCATAACGCATAACGCATAACGCATAACGCATAACGCATAACGCATAACGCATAACGCCTAAAGCATAACGCATAACGCATAACGCATAACGCATAACGCATAACGCATAACGCATAACGCATAACGCATAACGCATAACGCATAACGCATAACGCATAACGCATAACGCATAAAGCATAACGCATAATGCCTAACGCATAACGTACAACGCATAACGCATAACGCATAACGCCTAACGCATAACGCCTAACGCATAACGCATAACGCACAACGCACAACGCATAACGCATAACGCATAACGCATAACGCATAACGCATAACGCATAACGCATAACGCATAACGCATAACGCATAACGCATAACGCATAACGCATAACGCATAACGCATAACGCATAACGCATGACGCATGACGCATAACGCATAACGCATAACGCATAACGCATAACGCATAACGCATAACGCATAACGCATAACGCATAACGCATAACGCATAACGCATAACGCATAACGCATAACGCATAACGCATAACGCATAACGCATAACGCATAACGCATAACGCATAACGCATAACGCATAACGCATAACGCATAACGCATAACGCATAACGCATAACGCATGACGCATGACGCATAACGCATAACGCATAACGCATAACGCATAACGCATAACGCATAACGCATGACGCACAACGCATAACGCATAACGCATAACGCATAACGCATAACGCATAACGCATAACGCATAACGCATAACGCATTACGCATAACGCATAACGCATAACGCATAACGCATAACGCATAACGCATAAGGCATAAGCATAACGCATAACGCATAACGCATAACGCATAACGCATAACGCATAACGCATAACGCATTACGCATAACGCATAACGCATAACGCATAACGCATAAGGCATAAGCATAACGCATAACGCATAACGCATAACGCATAACGCATAACGCATAACGCATAACGCGTAAGGCAAAACTCATAACGCATAACGCATAACGCATAACGCATAACGCATATGGCATAACGCATAATGCAAAAGTCATAACGCATAACGCATAACGCATAACGCATAACGCATAACGCATAACGCATACCGCATAACGCATAACGCATAACGCATAACGCATAACGCATAACGCATAACGCATAACGCATAACGCATAACGCATAACGCATAACGCATAACGCATAACGCATAACGCATAACGCATAACGCATAACGCATAACGCATAACGCATAACGCATAACGCATAACGCATAACGCATAACGCATAACGCATAACGCATAACGCATAACGCATAACGCATAACGCATAACGCATAATGCATAAGGCATACGCATAACGCATAACGCATAACGCATAACGCATAACGCATAACGCATAACGCATGACGCGTAACGCAAAACTCATAACGCATAACGCATAACGCATAACGCATAACGCATAACGCATATGGCATAACGCATAATGCAAAAGTCATAACGCATAACGCATAACGCATAACGCATAACGCATAACGCACAACGCATAACGCATAACGCATAACGCATAACGCATAACGCATAACGCATAACGCATAACGCATAACGCATAACGCATAACGCATAACGCATAACGCATAACGCATAACGCATAACGCATAACGTATAAACCGTAAGGCATAACGCATAGCCCATAACGCATAACGCATAACGCATAATGCAAAAGTCATAACGCATAACGCATAACGCATAACGCATAACGCATAACGCATAACGCATAACGCATAACGCATAACGCATAACGCATGACGCATAACGCATAACGCATAACGCATAACGCATAACGCATAACGCATAAAGCATAACGCATAATGCCTAACGCATAACGTACAACGCATAACGCATAACGCATAACGCATAACGCATAACGCATAACGCATAACGCATAACGCATAACGCATAACGCATAACGCATAACGCATAACGCATAACGCATAACGCATAACGCATAACGCATAACGCATAACGCATAACGCATAACGCATAACGCATAACGCATAACGCATAACGCATAACGCATAACGCATAACGCATAACGCATAACGCATAACGCATAACGCATAACGCATAACGCATAACGCATAACGCATAACGCATAACGCATAACGCATAACGCATAACGCATAACGCATAACGCATAACGCATAACGCATAACGCATAACGCATAACGCATAACGCATAACGCATAACGCATAACGCATAACGCATAACGCATGACGCACAACGCATAACGCATAACGCATAACGCATAACGCATAACGCATAACGCATAACGCATAACGCATTACGCATAACGCATAACGCATAACGCATAACGCATAACGCATAACGCATAACGCATAACGCATAACGCATAACGCATAACGCATAACGCATAACGCGTAACGCAAAACTCATAACGCATAACGCATAACGCATAACGCATAACGCATAACGCATATGGCATAACGCATAATGCAAAAGTCATAACGCATAACGCATAACGCATAACGCATAACGCATATCGCATAACGCATAACGCATAACGCATAACGCATAACGCATAACGCATAACGCATAACGCATAACGCATAACGCATAACGCATAACGTATAAACCGTAAGGCATAACGCATAGCCCATAACGCATAACGCATAACGCATAATGCAAAAGTCATAACGCATAACGCATAACGCATAACGCATAACGCATAACGCATAACGCATAACGCATAACGCATAACGCATAACGCATAACGCATAACGCATAACGCATAACGCATAACGCATAACGCATAACGCATAACGCATAACGCATAACGCATAACGCATAACGCATAACGCATAACGCATAACGCATAACGCATAACGCATAACGCATAACGCATAACGCATAACGCATAACGCATAACGCATAACGCATAACGCATAACGCATAACGCATAACGCATAACGCATAACGCATAACGCATAACGCATAACGCATAACGCATAACGCATAACGCATAACGCATAACGGATAACGCATAACGCATAACGCATAACGCATAACGCATAACGCATAACGCATAACGCATAACGCATAACGCATAACGCATAACGCATAACGCATAATGCCTAACGCATAACGTACAACGCATAACGCATAACGCATAACGCATAACGCATAACGCATAACGCATAACGCATAACGCATAACGCATAACGCATAACGCATAAAGCATAACGCATAACGCATAACGCATAACGCATAACGCATAACGCATAACGCATAACGCATAACGCATAACGCATAACGCATAACGCATAACGCATGACGCATGACGCACAACGCATAACGCATAACGCATAACGCATAACGCATAACGCATAACGCATAACGCATAACGCATTACGCATAACGCATAACGCATAACGCATAATGCATAAGGCATACGCATAACGCATAACGCATAACGCATAACGCATAACGCATAACGCATAACGCATAACGCATAACGCATGACGCGTAACGCAAAACTCATAACGCATAACGCATAACGCATAACGCATAACGCATATGGCATAACGCATAATGCAAAAGTCATAACGCATAACGCATAACGCATAACGCATAACGCATAACGCATAACGCACAACGCATAACGCATAACGCATAACGCATAACGCATAACGCATAACGCATAACGCATAACGCATAACGCATAACGCATAACGCATAACGCATAACGCATAACGCATAACGCATAAAGCATAACGCATAATGCCTAACGCATAACGTACAACGCATAACGCATAACGCATAACGCATAACGCATAACGCATAACGCATAACGCATAACGCATAACGCATAACGCATAACGCATAACGCATAACGCATAACGCATAACGCATAACGCATAACGCATAACGCATAACGCATAACGCATAACGCATAACGCATAACGCATAACGCATAACGCATAACGCATAACGCATAACGCATAACGCACAACGCATAACGCATAACGCACAACGCATAACGCATAACGCATAACGCATAACGCATAACGCATAACGCATAACGCATAACGCATAACGCATAACGCATAACGCATAACGCATAACGCATAACGCATAACGCATAACGCATAACGCATAACGCATAACGCATAACGCATAACGCATAACGCATAACGCATAACGCATAACGCATAACGCATAACGCATAACGCATAACGCATAACGCATAACGCATAACGCATGACGCACAACGCATAACGCATAACGCATAACGCATAACGCATAACGCATAACGCATAACGCATTACGCATAACGCATAACGCATAACGCATAACGCATAACGCGTAACGCAAAACTCATAACGCATAACGCATAACGCATAACGCATAACGCATAACGCATAACGCATATGGCATAACGCATAATGCAAAAGTCATAACGCATAACGCATAACGCATAACGCATAACGCATATCGCATAACGCATAACGCATAACGCATAACGCATAACGCATAACGCATAACGCATAACGCATAACGTATAAACCGTAAGGCATAACGCATAGCCCATAACGCATAACGCATAACGCATAATGCAAAAGTCATAACGCATAACGCATAACGCATAACGCATAACGCATAACGCATAACGCATAACGCATAACGCATAACGCATAACGCATAACGCATAACGCATAACGCATAACGCATAACGCATAACGCATAACGCATAACGCATAACGCATAACGCATAACGCATAACGCATAACGCATAACGCATAACGCATAACGCATAACGCATAACGCATAACGCATAACGCATAACGCATAACGCATAAAGCATAACGCATAATGCCTAACGCATAACGTACAACGCATAACGCATAACGCATAACGCCTAACGCATAACGCCTAACGCATAACGCATAACGCACAACGCACAACGCATAACGCATAACGCATAACGCATAACGCATAACGCATAACGCATAACGCATAACGCATAACGCATAACGCATAACGCATAACGCATAACGCATAACGCATAACGCATAACGCATAACGCATAACGCATAACGCATAACGCATAACGCATAACGCATAAAGCATAACGCATAATGCCTAACGCATAACGTACAACGCATAACGCATAACGCATAACGCCTAACGCATAACGCCTAACGCATAACGCATAACGCACAACGCACAACGCATAACGCATAACGCATAACGCATAACGCATAACGCATAACGCATAACGCATAACGCATAACGCATAACGCATAACGCATAACGCATAACGCATAACGCATAACGCATAACGCATAACGCATGACGCATGACGCATGACGCATAACGCATAACGCATAACGCATAACGCATAACGCATAACGCATAACGCATAACGCATAACGCATAACGCATAACGCATAACGCATAACGCATAACGCATAACGCATAACGCATAACGCATAACGCATAACGCATAACGCATAACGCATAACGCATAACGCATAACGCAATAACGCATAACGCATAACGCATAACGCATAACGCATAACGCATAACGCATAACGCATAACGCATAACGCATAACGCATAACGCATAACGCATAACGCATAACGCATAGCGCATAACGCATAACGCATAACGCATAACGCATAACGCATAACGCATGACGCATAACGCATAACGCATAACGCATAACGCATAACGCATAACGCATAACGCATAACGCATAACGCATAACGCATAACGCATAACGCATAACGCATAACGCATAACGCATAACGCATAACGCATAACGCATAACGCATAACGCATAACGCATAACGCATAACGCATAACGCATAACGCATAACGCAAAACGCATAACGCATAACGCATAACGCATAACGCATAACTCATAACGCATAACGCTTAACGCGTAACGCATAACGCATAACGCATAACGCATAACGCATAACACATATCGCAATAACGCATAAAACATAACGCATAACACCTAAAGCATAACGCACAACGCACAACGCACAACGCATAACGCATAACGCATAACGCATAACGCATAACGCATAACGCATAACGCATAACGCATAACGCATAACGCATAACGCATAACGCATAACGCATAACGCATAACGCATAACGCATAACGCATAACGCATAACGCATAACGCATAACGCATAACGCATAACGCATAACGCATAACGCATAACGCATAACGCATAACGCATAACGCATAACGCATAACGCATAACGCATAACGCATAACGCATAACGCATAACGCATAACGCATAACGCATAACGCATAACGCATAACGCATAACGCATAACGCATAACGCATAACGCATAACGCATAACGCATAACGCATAAAGCATAACGCATAATGCCTAACGCATAACGTACAACGCATAACGCATAACGCATAACGCAAAACCCATAACGCCTAACGCATAACGCATAACGCACAACGCACAACGCATAACGCATAACGCATAACGCATAACGCATAACGCATAACGCATAACGCATAACGCATAACGCATAACGCATAACGCATAACGCATAACGCATAACGCATAACGCATAACGTATAAACCGTAAGGCATAACGCATAGCCCATAACGCATAACGCATAACGCATAATGCAAAAGTCATAACGCATAACGCATAACGCATAACGCATAACGCATAACGCATAACGCATAACGCATAACGCATAACGCATAACGCATAACGCATAACGCATAACGCATAACGCATAACGCATAACGCATAACGCATAACGCATAACGCATAACGCATAACGCATAACGCATAACGCATAACGCATAACGCATAACGCATAACGCATAACGCATAACGCATAACGCATAAAGCATAACGCATAATGCCTAACGCATAACGTACAACGCATAACGCATAACGCATAACGCCTAACGCATAACGCCTAACGCATAACGCATAACGCACAACGCACAACGCATAACGCATAACGCATAACGCATAACGCATAACGCATAACGCATAACGCATAACGCATAACGCATAACGCATAACGCATAACGCATAACGCATAACGCATAACGCATAACGCATAACGCATAACGCATTACGCATAACGCATAACGCATAACGCATAACGCATAAGGCATAAGCATAACGCATAACGCATAACGCATAACGCATAACGCATAACGCATAACGCATAACGCATAACGCATAACGCATAACGCATAACGCATAACGCATAACGCATAACGCATAACGCATAACGCATAACGCATAACGCATAACGCATAACGCATAACGCATAACGCATAACGCATAAAGCATAACGCATAATGCCTAACGCATAACGTACAACGCATAACGCATAACGCATAACGCAAAACCCATAACGCCTAACGCATAACGCATAACGCACAACGCACAACGCATAACGCATAACGCATAACGCATAACGCATAACGCATAACGCATAACGCATAACGCATAACGCATAACGCATAACGCATAACGCATAACGCATAACGCATAACGCATAACGCATAACGTATAAACCGTAAGGCATAACGCATAGCCCATAACGCATAACGCATAACGCATAATGCAAAAGTCATAACGCATAACGCATAACGCATAACGCATAACGCATAACGCATAACGCATAACGCATAACGCATAACGCATAACGCATAACGCATAACGCATAACGCATAACGCATAACGCATAACGCATAACGCATAACGCATAACGCATAACGCATAACGCATAACGCATAACGCATAACGCATAACGCATAACGCATAACGCATAACGCATAAAGCATAACGCATAATGCCTAACGCATAACGTACAACGCATAACGCATAACGCATAACGCCTAACGCATAACGCCTAACGCATAACGCATAACGCACAACGCACAACGCATAACGCATAACGCATAACGCATAACGCATAACGCATAACGCATAACGCATAACGCATAACGCATAACGCATAACGCATAACGCATAACGCATAACGCATAACGCATAACGCATAACGCATAACGCATTACGCATAACGCATAACGCATAACGCATAACGCATAAGGCATAAGCATAACGCATAACGCATAACGCATAACGCATAACGCATAACGCATAACGCATAACGCATAACGCATAACGCATAACGCATAACGCATAACGCATAACGCATAACGCATAACGCATAACGCATAACGCATAACGCATGACGCATAACGCATAACGCATAACGCATAACGCATAACGCATAACGCATAACGCATAACGCATAACGCATAACGCATAACGCATAACGCATAACGCATAACGCATAACGCATAACGCATAACGCATAACGCATAACGCATAACGCATAACGCATGACGCATGACGCATAACGCATAACGCATAACGCATAACGCATAACGCATAACGCATAACGCATGACGCACAACGCATAACGCATAACGCATAACGCATAACGCATAACGCATAACGCATAACGCATAACGCATAACGCATAACGCATTACGCATAACGCATAACGCATAACGCATAACGCATAACGCATAAGGCATAAGCATAACGCATAACGCATAACGCATAACGCATAACGCATAACGCATAACGCATAACGCATAACGCATTACGCATAACGCATAACGCATAACGCATAACGCATAACGCATAAGGCATAAGCATAACGCATAACGCATAACGCATAACGCATAACGCATAACGCATAACGCATAACGCGTAAGGCAAAACTCATAACGCATAACGCATAACGCATAACGCATAACGCATATGGCATAACGCATAATGCGTAAGGCAAAACTCATAACGCATAACGCATAACGCATAACGCATAACGCATAATGCAAAAGTCATAACGCATAACGCATAACGCATAACGCATAACGCATAACGCATAACGCATAACGCATAACGCATAACGCATAACGCATAACGCATAACGCATAACGCATAACGCATAACGCATAACGCATAACGCATAACGCATAACGCATAACGCATAACGCATAACGCATAACGCATAACGCATAACGCATAACGCATAACGCATAACGCATAACGCATAACGCATAACGCATAACGCATAACGCATAACGCATAACGCATAACGCATAACGCATAACGCATAACGCATAACGCATAACGCATAACGCATAACGCATAACGCATAACGAATAACGCATAACGCATAACGCATAACGCATAACGCATAACGCATAACGCATAACGCATAACGCATAACGCATAACGCATAACGCATAACGCATAACGCATAACGCATAACGCATAACGCATAACGCATAACGCATAACGCATAACGCATAACGCATAACGCATAACGCATAACGCATAACGCATAACGCATAACGCATAACGCATAACGCATAACGCATAACGCATAACGCATAAAGCATAACGCATAATGCCTAACGCATAACGTACAACGCATAACGCATAACGCATAACGCCTAACGCATAACGCCTAACGCATAACGCATAACGCACAACGCACAACGCATAACGCATAACGCATAACGCATAACGCATAACGCATAACGCATAACGCATAACGCATAACGCATAACGCATAACGCATAACGCATAACGCATAACGCATAACGCATAACGCATAACGCATAACGCATAACGCATAACGCATAAAGCATAACGCATAATGCCTAACGCATAACGTACAACGCATAACGCATAACGCATAACGCCTAACGCATAACGCCTAACGCATAACGCATAACGCACAACGCACAACGCATAACGCATAACGCATAACGCATAACGCATAACGCATAACGCATAACGCATAACGCATAACGCATAACGCATAACGCATAACGCATAACGCATAACGCATAACGCATAACGCATAACGCATGACGCATGACGCATAACGCATAACGCATAACGCATAACGCATAACGCATAACGCATAACGCATAACGCATAACGCATAACGCATAACGCATAACGCATAACGCATAACGCATAACGCATAACGCATAACGCATAACGCATAACGCATAACGCATAACGCATAACGCATAACGCATAACGCATAACGCATAACGCATAACGCATAACGCATAACGCATAACGCATAACGCATAACGCATGACGCATGACGCATAACGCATAACGCATAACGCATAACGCATAACGCATAACGCATAACGCATGACGCACAACGCATAACGCATAACGCATAACGCATAACGCATAACGCATAACGCATAACGCATAACGCATAACGCATTACGCATAACGCATAACGCATAACGCATAACGCATAACGCATAACGCATAAGGCATAAGCATAACGCATAACGCATAACGCATAACGCATAACGCATAACGCATAACGCATAACGCATTACGCATAACGCATAACGCATAACGCATAACGCATAAGGCATAAGCATAACGCATAACGCATAACGCATAACGCATAACGCATAACGCGTAAGGCAAAACTCATAACGCATAACGCATAACGCATAACGCATAACGCATATGGCATAACGCATAATGCAAAAGTCATAACGCATAACGCATAACGCATAACGCATAACGCATAACGCATAACGCATAACGCATAACGCATAACGCATAACGCATAACGCATAACGCATAACGCATAACGCATAACGCATAACGCATAACGCATAACGCATAACGCATAACGCATAACGCATAACGCATAACGCATAACGCATAACGCATAACGCATAACGCATAACGCATAACGCATAACGCATAACGCATAACGCATAACGCATAACGCATAACGCATAACGCATAACGCATAACGCATAACGCATAATGCATAAGGCATACGCATAACGCATAACGCATAACGCATAACGCATAACGCATAACGCATAACGCATGACGCGTAACGCAAAACTCATAACGCATAACGCATAACGCATAACGCATAACGCATAACGCATATGGCATAACGCATAATGCAAAAGTCATAACGCATAACGCATAACGCATAACGCATAACGCATAACGCACAACGCATAACGCATAACGCATAACGCATAACGCATAACGCATAACGCATAACGCATAACGCATAACGCATAACGCATAACGCATAACGCATAACGCATAACGCATAACGCATAACGCATAACGTATAAACCGTAAGGCATAACGCATAGCCCATAACACATAACGCATAACGCATAATGCAAAAGTCATAACGCATAACGCATAACGCATAACGCATAACGCATAACGCATAACGCATAACGCATAACGCATAACGCATAACGCATGACGCATAACGCATAACGCATAACGCATAACGCATAACGCATAACGCATAAAGCATAACGCATAATGCCTAACGCATAACGTACAACGCATAACGCATAACGCATAACGCATAACGCATAACGCATAACGCATAACGCATAACGCATAACGCATAACGCATAACGCATAACGCATAACGCATAACGCATAACGCATAACGCATAACGCATAACGCATAACGCATAACGCATAACGCATAACGCATAACGCATAACGCATAACGCATAACGCATAACGCATAACGCATAACGCATAACGCATAACGCATAACGCATAACGCATAACGCATAACGCATAACGCATAACGCATAACGCATAACGCATAACGCATAACGCATAACGCATAACGCATAACGCATAACGCATAACGCATAACGCATAACGCATAACGCATAACGCATGACGCACAACGCATAACGCATAACGCATAACGCATAACGCATAACGCATAACGCATAACGCATAACGCATTACGCATAACGCATAACGCATAACGCATAACGCATAACGCATAACGCATAACGCATAACGCATAACGCATAACGCATAACGCATAACGCATAACGCGTAACGCAAAACTCATAACGCATAACGCATAACGCATAACGCATAACGCATATGGCATAACGCATAATGCAAAAGTCATAACGCATAACGCATAACGCATAACGCATAACGCATATCGCATAACGCATAACGCATAACGCATAACGCATAACGCATAACGCATAACGCATAACGCATAACGCATAACGCATAACGCATAACGTATAAACCGTAAGGCATAACGCATAGCCCATAACGCATAACGCATAACGCATAATGCAAAAGTCATAACGCATAACGCATAACGCATAACGCATAACGCATAACGCATAACGCATAACGCATAACGCATAACGCATAACGCATAACGCATAACGCATAACGCATAACGCATAACGCATAACGCATAACGCATAACGCATAACGCATAACGCATAACGCATAACGCATAACGCATAACGCATAACGCATAACGCATAACGCATAACGCATAACGCATAACGCATAACGCATAACGCATAACGCATAACGCATAACGCATAACGCATAACGCATAACGCATAACGCATAACGCATAACGCATAACGCATAACGCATAACGCATAACGCATAACGCATAACGCATAACGCATAACGCATAACGCATAACGCATAACGCATAACGCATAACGCATAACGCATAATGCCTAACGCATAACGTACAACGCATAACGCATAACGCATAACGCATAACGCATAACGCATAACGCATAACGCATAACGCATAACGCATAACGCATAACGCATAAAGCATAACGCATAACGCATAACGCATAACGCATAACGCATAACGCATAACGCATAACGCATAACGCATAACGCATAACGCATAACGCATAACGCATAACGCATGACGCATGACGCACAACGCATAACGCATAACGCATAACGCATAACGCATAACGCATAACGCATAACGCATAACGCATTACGCATAACGCATAACGCATAACGCATAATGCATAAGGCATACGCATAACGCATAACGCATAACGCATAACGCATAACGCATAACGCATAACGCATAACGCATAACGCATAACGCATGACGCGTAACGCAAAACTCATAACGCATAACGCATAACGCATAACGCATAACGCATATGGCATAACGCATAATGCAAAAGTCATAACGCATAACGCATAACGCATAACGCATAACGCATAACGCATAACGCACAACGCATAACGCATAACGCATAACGCATAACGCATAACGCATAACGCATAACGCATAACGCATAACGCATAACGCATAACGCATAACGCATAACGCATAACGCATAACGCATAAAGCATAACGCATAATGCCTAACGCATAACGTACAACGCATAACGCATAACGCATAACGCATAACGCATAACGCATAACGCATAACGCATAACGCATAACGCATAACGCATAACGCATAACGCATAACGCATAACGCATAACGCATAACGCATAACGCATAACGCATAACGCATAACGCATAACGCATAACGCATAACGCATAACGCATAACGCATAACGCATAACGCATAACGCATAACGCATAACGCACAACGCATAACGCATAACGCACAACGCATAACGCATAACGCATAACGCATAACGCATAACGCATAACGCATAACGCATAACGCATAACGCATAACGCATAACGCATAACGCATAACGCATAACGCATAACGCATAACGCATAACGCATAACGCATAACGCATAACGCATAACGCATAACGCATAACGCATAACGCATAACGCATAACGCATAACGCATAACGCATAACGCATAACGCATAACGCATAACGCATAACGCATAACGCATAACGCATGACGCACAACGCATAACGCATAACGCATAACGCATAGCGCATAACGCATAACGCATAACGCATTACGCATAACGCATAACGCATAACGCATAACGCATAACGCGTAACGCAAAACTCATAACGCATAACGCATAACGCATAACGCATAACGCATAACGCATAACGCATATGGCATAACGCATAATGCAAAAGTCATAACGCATAACGCATAACGCATAACGCATAACGCATATCGCATAACGCATAACGCATAACGCATAACGCATAACGCATAACGCATAACGCATAACGCATAACGTATAAACCGTAAGGCATAACGCATAGCCCATAACGCATAACGCATAACGCATAATGCAAAAGTCATAACGCATAACGCATAACGCATAACGCATAACGCATAACGCATAACGCATAACGCATAACGCATAACGCATAACGCATAACGCATAACGCATAACGCATAACGCATAACGCATAACGCATAACGCATAACGCATAACGCATAACGCATAACGCATAACGCATAACGCATAACGCATAACGCATAACGCATAACGCATAACGCATAACGCATAACGCATAACGCATAACGCATAACGCATAACGCATAACGCATAACGCATAACGCATAACGCATAACGCATAACGCATAACGCATAACGCATAACGCATAACGCATAACGCATAACGCATAACGCATAACGCATAACGCATAACGCATAACGCATAACGCATAACGCATAACGCATAACGCATAACGCATAACGCATAACGCATAACGCATAACGCATAACGCATAACGCATAACGCATAACGCATAACGCATAACGCATAACGCATAACGCATAACGCATAACGCATAAAGCATAACGCATAATGCCTAACGCATAACGCATAACGCATAACGCATAACGCATAACGCATAACGCATAACGCATAACGCATAACGCATAACGCATAACGCATAACGCATAACGCATAACGCATAACGCATAACGCATAACGCATAACGCATAACGCATAACGCATAACGCATAACGCATAACGCATAACGCATAACGCATAACGCATAACGCATAACGCATAACGCATAACGCATAACGCATAACGCATAACGCATAACGCATAACGCATAACGCATAACGCATGACGCATGACGCACAACGCATAACGCATAACGCATAACGCATAACGCATAACGCATAACGCATAACGCATAACGCATTACGCATAACGCATAACGCATAACGCATAATGCATAAGGCATACGCATAACGCATAACGCATAACGCATAACGCATAACGCATAACGCATAACGCATAACGCATAACGCATGACGCGTAACGCAAAACTCATAACGCATAACGCATAACGCATAACGCATAACGCATATGGCATAACGCATAATGCAAAAGTCATAACGCATAACGCATAACGCATAACGCATAACGCATAACGCACAACGCATAACGCATAACGCATAACGCATAACGCATAACGCATAACGCATAACGCATAACGCATAACGCATAACGCATAACGCATAACGCATAACGCATAACGCATAACGCATAACGCATAACGCATAACGCATAACGTATAAACCGTAAGGCATAACGCATAGCCCATAACGCATAACGCATAACGCATAATGCAAAAGTCATAACGCATAACGCATAACGCATAACGCATAACGCATAACGCATAACGAATAACGCATAACGCATAACGCATAACGCATAACGCATAACGCATGACGCATAACGCATAACGCATAACGCATAACGCATAACGCATAACGCATAAAGCATAACGCATAATGCCTAACGCATAACGTACAACGCATAACGCATAACGCATAACGCATAACGCATAACGCATAACGCATAACGCATAACGCATAACGCATAACGCATAACGCATAACGCATAACGCATAACGCATAACGCATAACGCATAACGCATAACGCATAACGCATAACGCATAACGCATAACGCATAACGCATAACGCATAACGCACAACGCATAACGCATAACGCATAACGCATAACGCATAACGCATAACGCATAACGCATAACGCATAACGCATAACGCATAACGCATAACGCATAACGCATAACGCATAACGCATAACGCATAACGCATAACGCATAACGCATAACGCATAACGCATAACGCATAACGCATAACGCATAACGCATAACGCATAACGCATAACGCATAACGCATAACGCATAACGCATAACGCATAACGCATAACGCATAACGCATAACGCATAACGCATAACGCATAACGCATAACGCATAACGCATAACGCATAACGCATAACGCATAACGCATAACGCACAACGCATAACGCCTAACGCATAACGCCTAACGCATAACGCATAACGCACAACGCACAACGCATAACGCATAACGCATAACGCATAACGCATAACGCATAACGCATAACGCATAACGCATAACGCATAACGCATAACGCATAACGCATAACGCATAACGCATAACGCATAACGCATAACGCATAACGCATAACGCATAACGCATAAAGCATAACGCATAATGCCTAACGCATAACGTACAACGCATAACGCATAACGCATAACGCCTAACGCATAACGCCTAACGCATAACGCATAACGCACAACGCACAACGCATAACGCATAACGCATAACGCATAACGCATAACGCATAACGCATAACGCATAACGCATAACGCATAACGCATAACGCATAACGCATAACGCATAACGCATAACGCATAACGCATAACGCATGACGCATGACGCATAACGCATAACGCATAACGCATAACGCATAACGCATAACGCATAACGCATAACGCATAACGCATAACGCATAACGCATAACGCATAACGCATAACGCATAACGCATAACGCATAACGCATAACGCATAACGCATAACGCATAACGCATAACGCATAACGCATAACGCATAACGCATAACGCATAACGCATAACGCATAACGCATAACGCATAACGCATGACGCATGACGCATAACGCATAACGCATAACGCATAACGCATAACGCATAACGCATAACGCATGACGCACAACGCATAACGCATAACGCATAACGCATAACGCATAACGCATAACGCATAACGCATAACGCATAACGCATTACGCATAACGCATAACGCATAACGCATAACGCATAACGCATAACGCATAAGGCATAAGCATAACGCATAACGCATAACGCATAACGCATAACGCATAACGCATAACGCATAACGCATTACGCATAACGCATAACGCATAACGCATAACGCATAAGGCATAAGCATAACGCATAACGCATAACGCATAACGCATAACGCATAACGCGTAAGGCAAAACTCATAACGCATAACGCATAACGCATAACGCATAACGCATATGGCATAACGCATAATGCAAAAGTCATAACGCATAACGCATAACGCATAACGCATAACGCATAACGCATAACGCATAACGCATAACGCATAACGCATAACGCATAACGCATAACGCATAACGCATAACGCATAACGCATAACGCATAACGCATAACGCATAACGCATAACGCATAACGCATAACGCATAACGCATAACGCATAACGCATAACGCATAACGCATAACGCATAACGCATAACGCATAACGCATAACGCATAACGCATAACGCATAACGCATAACGCATAACGCATAACGCATAATGCATAAGGCATACGCATAACGCATAACGCATAACGCATAACGCATAACGCATAACGCATAACGCATGACGCGTAACGCAAAACTCATAACGCATAACGCATAACGCATAACGCATAACGCATAACGCATATGGCATAACGCATAATGCAAAAGTCATAACGCATAACGCATAACGCATAACGCATAACGCATAACGCACAACGCATAACGCATAACGCATAACGCATAACGCATAACGCATAACGCATAACGCATAACGCATAACGCATAACGCATAACGCATAACGCATAACGCATAACGCATAACGCATAACGCATAACGTATAAACCGTAAGGCATAACGCATAGCCCATAACACATAACGCATAACGCATAATGCAAAAGTCATAACGCATAACGCATAACGCATAACGCATAACGCATAACGCATAACGCATAACGCATAACGCATAACGCATAACGCATGACGCATAACGCATAACGCATAACGCATAACGCATAACGCATAACGCATAAAGCATAACGCATAATGCCTAACGCATAACGTACAACGCATAACGCATAACGCATAACGCATAACGCATAACGCATAACGCATAACGCATAACGCATAACGCATAACGCATAACGCATAACGCATAACGCATAACGCATAACGCATAACGCATAACGCATAACGCATAACGCATAACGCATAACGCATAACGCATAACGCATAACGCATAACGCATAACGCATAACGCATAACGCATAACGCATAACGCATAACGCATAACGCATAACGCATAACGCATAACGCATAACGCATAACGCATAACGCATAACGCATAACGCATAACGCATAACGCATAACGCATAACGCATAACGCATAACGCATAACGCATAACGCATAACGCATAACGCATAACGCATAACGCATGACGCACAACGCATAACGCATAACGCATAACGCATAACGCATAACGCATAACGCATAACGCATAACGCATTACGCATAACGCATAACGCATAACGCATAACGCATAACGCATAACGCATAACGCATAACGCATAACGCATAACGCATAACGCATAACGCATAACGCGTAACGCAAAACTCATAACGCATAACGCATAACGCATAACGCATAACGCATATGGCATAACGCATAATGCAAAAGTCATAACGCATAACGCATAACGCATAACGCATAACGCATATCGCATAACGCATAACGCATAACGCATAACGCATAACGCATAACGCATAACGCATAACGCATAACGCATAACGCATAACGCATAACGCATAACGTATAAACCGTAAGGCATAACGCATAGCCCATAACGCATAACGCATAACGCATAATGCAAAAGTCATAACGCATAACGCATAACGCATAACGCATAACGCATAACGCATAACGCATAACGCATAACGCATAACGCATAACGCATAACGCATAACGCATAACGCATAACGCATAACGCATAACGCATAACGCATAACGCATAACGCATAACGCATAACGCATAACGCATAACGCATAACGCATAACGCATAACGCATAACGCATAACGCATAACGCATAACGCATAACGCATAACGCATAACGCATAACGCATAACGCATAACGCATAACGCATAACGCATAACGCATAACGCATAACGCATAACGCATAACGCATAACGCATAACGCATAACGCATAACGCATAACGCATAACGCATAACGCATAACGCATAACGCATAACGCATAATGCCTAACGCATAACGTACAACGCATAACGCATAACGCATAACGCATAACGCATAACGCATAACGCATAACGCATAACGCATAACGCATAACGCATAACGCATAAAGCATAACGCATAACGCATAACGCATAACGCATAACGCATAACGCATAACGCATAACGCATAACGCATAACGCATAACGCATAACGCATAACGCATAACGCATGACGCATGACGCACAACGCATAACGCATAACGCATAACGCATAACGCATAACGCATAACGCATAACGCATAACGCATTACGCATAACGCATAACGCATAACGCATAATGCATAAGGCATACGCATAACGCATAACGCATAACGCATAACGCATAACGCATAACGCATAACGCATAACGCATAACGCATGACGCGTAACGCAAAACTCATAACGCATAACGCATAACGCATAACGCATAACGCATATGGCATAACGCATAATGCAAAAGTCATAACGCATAACGCATAACGCATAACGCATAACGCATAACGCATAACGCACAACGCATAACGCATAACGCATAACGCATAACGCATAACGCATAACGCATAACGCATAACGCATAACGCATAACGCATAACGCATAACGCATAACGCATAACGCATAACGCATAAAGCATAACGCATAATGCCTAACGCATAACGTACAACGCATAACGCATAACGCATAACGCATAACGCATAACGCATAACGCATAACGCATAACGCATAACGCATAACGCATAACGCATAACGCATAACGCATAACGCATAACGCATAACGCATAACGCATAACGCATAACGCATAACGCATAACGCATAACGCATAACGCATAACGCATAACGCATAACGCATAACGCATAACGCATAACGCATAACGCACAACGCATAACGCATAACGCACAACGCATAACGCATAACGCATAACGCATAACGCATAACGCATAACGCATAACGCATAACGCATAACGCATAACGCATAACGCATAACGCATAACGCATAACGCATAACGCATAACGCATAACGCATAACGCATAACGCATAACGCATAACGCATAACGCATAACGCATAACGCATAACGCATAACGCATAACGCATAACGCATAACGCATAACGCATAACGCATAACGCATAACGCATAACGCATAACGCATGACGCACAACGCATAACGCATAACGCATAACGCATAGCGCATAACGCATAACGCATAACGCATTACGCATAACGCATAACGCATAACGCATAACGCATAACGCGTAACGCAAAACTCATAACGCATAACGCATAACGCATAACGCATAACGCATAACGCATAACGCATATGGCATAACGCATAATGCAAAAGTCATAACGCATAACGCATAACGCATAACGCATAACGCATATCGCATAACGCATAACGCATAACGCATAACGCATAACGCATAACGCATAACGCATAACGCATAACGTATAAACCGTAAGGCATAACGCATAGCCCATAACGCATAACGCATAACGCATAATGCAAAAGTCATAACGCATAACGCATAACGCATAACGCATAACGCATAACGCATAACGCATAACGCATAACGCATAACGCATAACGCATAACGCATAACGCATAACGCATAACGCATAACGCATAACGCATAACGCATAACGCATAACGCATAACGCATAACGCATAACGCATAACGCATAACGCATAACGCATAACGCATAACGCATAACGCATAACGCATAACGCATAACGCATAACGCATAACGCATAACGCATAACGCATAACGCATAACGCATAACGCATAACGCATAACGCATAACGCATAACGCATAACGCATAACGCATAACGCATAACGCATAACGCATAACGCATAACGCATAACGCATAACGCATAACGCATAACGCATAACGCATAACGCATAACGCATAACGCATAACGCATAACGCATAACGCATAACGCATAACGCATAACGCATAACGCATAACGCATAACGCATAACGCATAACGCATAAAGCATAACGCATAATGCCTAACGCATAACGCATAACGCATAACGCATAACGCATAACGCATAACGCATAACGCATAACGCATAACGCATAACGCATAACGCATAACGCATAACGCATAACGCATAACGCATAACGCATAACGCATAACGCATAACGCATAACGCATAACGCATAACGCATAACGCATAACGCATAACGCATAACGCATAACGCATAACGCATAACGCATAACGCATAACGCATAACGCATAACGCATAACGCATAACGCATAACGCATAACGCATGACGCATGACGCACAACGCATAACGCATAACGCATAACGCATAACGCATAACGCATAACGCATAACGCATAACGCATTACGCATAACGCATAACGCATAACGCATAATGCATAAGGCATACGCATAACGCATAACGCATAACGCATAACGCATAACGCATAACGCATAACGCATAACGCATAACGCATGACGCGTAACGCAAAACTCATAACGCATAACGCATAACGCATAACGCATAACGCATATGGCATAACGCATAATGCAAAAGTCATAACGCATAACGCATAACGCATAACGCATAACGCATAACGCACAACGCATAACGCATAACGCATAACGCATAACGCATAACGCATAACGCATAACGCATAACGCATAACGCATAACGCATAACGCATAACGCATAACGCATAACGCATAACGCATAACGCATAACGCATAACGCATAACGCATAACGTATAAACCGTAAGGCATAACGCATAGCCCATAACGCATAACGCATAACGCATAATGCAAAAGTCATAACGCATAACGCATAACGCATAACGCATAACGCATAACGCATAACGAATAACGCATAACGCATAACGCATAACGCATAACGCATAACGCATGACGCATAACGCATAACGCATAACGCATAACGCATAACGCATAACGCATAAAGCATAACGCATAATGCCTAACGCATAACGTACAACGCATAACGCATAACGCATAACGCATAACGCATAACGCATAACGCATAACGCATAACGCATAACGCATAACGCATAACGCATAACGCATAACGCATAACGCATAACGCATAACGCATAACGCATAACGCATAACGCATAACGCATAACGCATAACGCATAACGCATAACGCACAACGCATAACGCATAACGCATAACGCATAACGCATAACGCATAACGCATAACGCATAACGCATAACGCATAACGCATAACGCATAACGCATAACGCATAACGCATAACGCATAACGCATAACGCATAACGCATAACGCATAACGCATAACGCATAACGCATAACGCATAACGCATAACGCATAACGCATAACGCATAACGCATAACGCATAACGCATAACGCATAACGCATAACGCATGACGCACAACGCATAACGCATAACGCATAACGCATAACGCATAACGCATAACGCATAACGCATAACGCATTACGCATAACGCATAACGCATAACGCATAACGCATAAGGCATAAGCATAACGCATAACGCATAACGCATAACGCATAACGCATAACGCATAACGCATAACGCGTAACGCAAAACTCATAACGCATAACGCATAACGCATAACGCATAACGCATAACGCATAACGCATAACGCATAACGCATAACGCATAACGCATAACGCATAACGCATAACGCATAACGCATAACGCATAACGCATAACGCATAACGCATAACGCATAACGCATAAAGCAAAAGTCATAACGCATAACGCATAACGCATAACGCATAACGCATAACGCATAACGCATAACGCATAACGCATAACGCATAACGCATAACGCATAACGCATAACGCATAACGCATAAAGCAAAAGTCATAACGCATAACGCATAACGCATAACGCATAACGCATAACGCATAACGCATAACGCATAACGCATAACGCATAACGCATAACGCATAACGCATAACGCATAACGCATAACGCATAACGCATAACGCATAACGCATAAAGCATAACGCATAATGCCTAACGCATAACGTACAACGCATAACGCATAACGCATAACGCCTAACGCATAACGCCTAACGCATAACGCATAACGCACAACGCACAACGCATAACGCATAACGCATAACGCATAACGCATAACGCATAACGCATAACGCATAACGCATAACGCATAACGCATAACGCATAACGCATAACGCATAACGCATAACGCATAACGCATAACGCATAACGCATTACGCATAACGCATAACGCAAAACGCATAACGCATAAGGCATAAGCATAACGCATAACGCATAACGCATAACACATAACGCATAACGCATAACGCATAACGCATAACGCATAACGCATAACGCATAACGCATAACGCATAATGCCTAACGCATAACGTACAACGCATAACGCATAACGCATAACGCATAACGCATAACGCATAACGCATAACGCATAACGCATAACGCATAACGCATAACGCATAACGCATAACGCATAACGCATAACGCATAACGCATAACGCATAACGCATAACGCATAACGCATAACGCATAACGCATAACGCATAACGCATAACGCATAACGCATAACACATAACGCATAACGCATAACGCATAACGCATAACGCATAACGCATAACGCATAACGCATAACGCATAACGCATAACGCATGACGCACAACGCATAACGGATAACGCATAACGCATAACGCATAACGCATAACGCATAACGCATAACGCATTACGCATAACGCATAACGCATAACGCATAATGCATAAGGCATACGCATAACGCATAACGCATAACGCATAACGCATAACGCATAACGCATAACGCATAACGCATGACGCGTAACGCAAAACTCATAACGCATAACGCATAACGCATAACGCATAACGCATAAAGCATATGGCATAACGCATAATGCAAAAGTCATAACGCATAACGCATAACGCATAACGCATAACGCATAACGCATAACGCACAACGCATAACGCATAACGCATAACGCATAACGCATAACGCATAACGCATAACGCATAACGCATAACGCATAACGCATAACGCATAACGCATAACGCATAACGCATAACGCATAACGCATAACGCATAACGTATAAACCGTAAGGCATAACGCATAGCCCATAACGCATAACGCATAACGCATAATGCAAAAGTCATAACGCATAACGCATAACGCATAACGCATAACGCATAACGCATAACGCATAACGCATAACGCATAACGCATAACGCATAACGCATAACGCATAACGCATAACGCATAACGCATGACGCATAACGCATAACGCATAACGCATAACGCATAACGCATAACGCATAAAGCATAACGCATAATGCCTAACGCATAACGTACAACGCATAACGCATAACGCATAACGCATAACGCATAACGCATAACGCATAACGCATAACGCATAACGCATAACGCATAACGCATAACGCATAACGCATAACGCATAACGCATAACGCATAACGCATAACGCATAACGCACAACGCATAACGCACAACGCATAACGCATAACGCATAACGCATAACGCATAACGCATAACGCATAACGCATAACGCATAACGCATAACGCATAACGCATAACGCATAACGCATAACGCATAACGCATAACGCATAACGCATAACGCATAACGCATAACGCATAACGCATAACGCATGACGCACAACGCATAACGCATAACGCATAACGCATAACGCATAACGCATAACGCATAACGCATAACGCATAACGCATAACGCATAACGCATAACGCATAACGCATGACGCACAACGCATAACGCATAACGCATAACGCATAACGCATAACGCATAACGCATAACGCATAACGCATTACGCATAACGCATAACGCATAACGCATAACGCGTAACGCAAAACTCATAACGCATAACGCATAACGCATAACGCATAACGCATAACGCATAACGCATAACGCATATGGCATAACGCATAATGCAAAAGTCATAACGCATAACGCATAACGCATAACGCATAACGCATATCGCATAACGCATAACGCATAACGCATAACGCATAACGCATAACGCATAACGCATAACGCATAACGTATAAACCGTAAGGCATAACGCATAGCCCATAACGCATAACGCATAACGCATAATGCAAAAGTCATAACGCATAACGCATAACGCATAACGCATAACGCATAACGCATAACGCATAACGCATAACGCATAACGCATAACGCATAACGCATAACGCATAACGCATAACGCATAACGCATAACGCATAACGCATAACGCATAACGCATAACGCATAACGCATAACGCATAACGCATAACGCATAACGCATAACGCATAACGCATAACGCATAACGCACAACGCATAACGCATAACGCATAACGCATAACGCATAACGCATAACGCATAACGCATAACGCATAACGCATAACGCATAACGCATAACGCATAACGCATAACGCATAACGCATAACGCATAACGCATAACGCATAACGCATAACGCATAACGCATAACGCATAACGCATAACGTATAAACCGTAAGGCATAACGCATAGCCCATAACGCATAACGCATAACGCATAATGCAAAAGTCATAACGCATAACGCATAACGCATAACGCATAACGCATAACGCATAACGCATAACGCATAACGCATAACGCATAACGCATAACGCATAACGCATAACGCATAACGCATAACGCATAACGCATGACGCATAACGCATAACGCATAACGCATAACGCATAACGCATAACGCATAAAGCATAACGCATAATGCCTAACGCATAACGTACAACGCATAACGCATAACGCATAACGCATAACGCATAACGCATAACGCATAACGCATAACGCATAACGCATAACGCATAACGCATAACGCATAACGCATAACGCATAACGCATAACGCATAACGCACAACGCATAACGCACAACGCATAACGCATAACGCATAACGCATAACGCATAACGCATAACGCATAACGCATAACGCATAACGCATAACGCATAACGCATAACGCATAACGCATAACGCATAACGCATAACGCATAACGCATAACGCATAACGCATAACGCATAACGCATAACGCATAACGCATAACGCATAACGCATAACGCATAACGCATAACGCATAACGCATAACGCATAACGCATAACGCATAACGCATAACGCATAACGCATAACGCATGACGCACAACGCATAACGCATAACGCATAACGCATAACGCATAACGCATAACGCATAACGCATAACGCATAACGCATAACGCATAACGCATAACGCATAACGCATGACGCACAACGCATAACGCATAACGCATAACGCATAACGCATAACGCATAACGCATAACGCATAACGCATAACGCATTACGCATAACGCATAACGCATAACGCATAACGCGTAACGCAAAACTCATAACGCATAACGCATAACGCATAACGCATAACGCATAACGCATAACGCATATGGCATAACGCATAATGCAAAAGTCATAACGCATAACGCATAACGCATAACGCATAACGCATAACGCATATCGCATAACGCATAACGCATAACGCATAACGCATAACGCATAACGCATAACGCATAACGCATAACGTATAAACCGTAAGGCATAACGCATAGCCCATAACGCATAACGCATAATGCAAAAGTCATAACGCATAACGCATAACGCATAACGCATAACGCATAACGCATAACGCATAACGCATAACGCATAACGCATAACGCATAACGCATAACGCATAACGCATAACGCATAACGCATAACGCATAACGCATAACGCATAACGCATAACGCATAACGCATAACGCATAACGCATAACGCATAACGCATAACGCATAACGCATAACGCATAACGCATAACGCATAACGCATAACGCATAACGCATAACGCATAACGCATAACGCATAACGCATAACGCATAACGCATAACGCATAACGCATAACGCATAACGCATAACGCATAACGCATAACGCATAACGCATAACGCATAACGCATAACGCATAACGCATAACGCATAACGCATAACGCATAACGCATAACGCATAACGCATAACGCATAACGCATAACGCATAACGCATAACGCATAACGCATAACGCATAACGCATAACGCATAACGCATAACGCATAACGCATAACGCATAACGCATAACGCATAACGCATAACGCATAACGCATAACGCATAACGCATAACGCATAACGCATAACGCATAAAGCATAACGCATAATGCCTAACGCATAACGTACAACGCATAACGCATAACGCATAACGCATAACGCATAACGCATAACGCATAACGCATAACGCATAACGCATAACGCATAACGCATAACGCATAACGCATAACGCATAACGCATAACGCATAACGCATAACGCATAACGCATAACGCATAACGCATAACGCATAACGCATAACGCATAACGCATAACGCATAACGCATAACGCATAACGCATAACGCATAACGCATAACGCATAACGCATAACGCATAACGCATAACGCATAACGCATAACGCATAACGCATAACGCATAACGCATAACGCATAACGCATAACGCATAACGCATAACGCATAACGCATGACGCATGACGCACAACGCATAACGCATAACGCATAACGCATAACGCATAACGCATAACGCATAACGCATAACGCATTACGCATAACGCATAACGCATAACGCATAATGCATAAGGCATACGCATAACGCATAACGCATAACGCATAACGCATAACGCATAACGCATAACGCATAACGCATGACGCGTAACGCAAAACTCATAACGCATAACGCATAACGCATAACGCATAACGCATATGGCATAACGCATAATGCAAAAGTCATAACGCATAACGCATAACGCATAACGCATAACGCATAACGCACAACGCATAACGCATAACGCATAACGCATAACGCATAACGCATAACGCATAACGCATAACGCATAACGCATAACGCATAACGCATAACGCATAACGCATAACGCATAACGCATAACGTATAAACCGTAAGGCATAACGCATAGCCCATAACGCATAACGCATAACGCATAACGCATAATGCAAAAGTCATAACGCATAACGCATAACGCATAACGCATAACGCATAACGCATAACGCATAACGCATAACGCATAACGCATAACGCATAACGCATAACGCATAACGCATAACGCATAACGCATAACGCATGACGCATAACGCATAACGCATAACGTATAACGCATAACGCATAACGCATAAAGCATAACGCATAATGCCTAACGCATAACGTACAACGCATAACGCATAACGCATAACGCATAACGCATAACGCATAACGCATAACGCATAACGCATAACGCATAACGCATAACGCATAACGCATAACGCATAACGCATAACGCATAACGCATAACGCATAACGCATAACGCATAACGCATAACGCATAACGCATAACGCATAACGCATAACGCATAACGCATAACGCATAACGCATAACGCATAACGCACAACGCATAACGCATAACGCATAACGCATAACGCATAACGCATAACGCATAACGCATAACGCATAACGCATAACGCATAACGCATAACGCATAACGCATAACGCATAACGCATAACGCATAACGCATAACGCATAACGCATAACGCATAACGCATAACGCATAACGCATAACGCATAACGCATAACGCATAACGCATGACGCACAACGCATAACGCATAACGCATAACGCATAACGCATAACGCATAACGCATAACGCATAACGCATTACGCATAACGCATAACGCATAACGCATAACGCATAAGGCATAAGCATAACGCATAGCGCATAACGCATAATGCATAAGGCATACGCATAACGCATAACGCATAACGCATAACGCATAACGCATAACGCATAACGCATAACGCATAACGCATGACGCGTAACGCAAAACTCATAACGCATAACGCATAACGCATAACGCATAACGCATATGGCATAACGCATAATGCAAAAGTCATAACGCATAACGCATAACGCATAACGCATAACGCATAACGCACAACGCATAACGCATAACGCATAACGCATAACGCATAACGCATGACGCACAACGCATAACGCATAACGCATAACGCATAACGCATAACGCATAACGCATAACGCATAACGTATTACGCATAACGCATAACGCATAACGCATAACGCATAAGGCATAAGCATAACGCATAACGCATAACGCATAACGCATAACGCATAACGCATAACGCATAACGCATAACGCATAACGCATAACGCATAACGCATAACGCATAACGCATAACGCATAACGCATAACGCATAACGCATAACGCATAACGCATAACGCATAACGCATAACGCATGACGCACAACGCATAACGCATAACGCATAACGCATAACGCATAACGCATAACGCATAACGCATAACGCATTACGCATAACGCATAACGCATAACGCATAACGCATAAGGCATAAGCATAACGCATAACGCATAACGCATAACGCATAACGCATAACGCATAACGCATAACGCGTAACGCAAAACTCATAACGCATAACGCATAACGCACAACGCATAACGCATAACGCATAACGCATAACGCATAACGCATAACGCATAACGCATAACGCATAACGCATAACGCATAACGCATAACGCATAACGCATAACGCATAACGCATAACGCATAACGCATAACGCATAACGCATAACGCATAACGCATAACGCATAACGCATAACGCATAACGCATAACGCATAACGCATAACGCATAACGCATAACGCATAACGCATAACGCATAACGCATAACGCATAACGCATAACGCATAACGCATAACGCATAACGCATAACGCATGACGCACAACGCATAACGCATAACGCATAACGCATAACGCATAACGCATAACGCATAACGCATAACGCATTACGCATAACGCATAACGCATAACGCATAACGCATAACGCGTAACGCAAAACTCATAACGCATAACGCATAACGCATAACGCATAACGCATAACGCATAACGCATATGGCATAACGCATAATGCAAAAGTCATAACGCATAACGCATAACGCATAACGCATAACGCATATCGCATAACGCATAACGCATAACGCATAACGCATAACGCATAACGCATAACGCATAACGCATAACGTATAAACCGTAAGGCATAACGCATAGCCCATAACGCATAACGCATAACGCATAATGCAAAAGTCATAACGCATAACGCATAACGCATAACGCATAACGCATAACGCATAACGCATAACGCATAACGCATAACGCATAACGCATAACGCATAACGCATAACGCATAACGCATAACGTATAACGCATAACGCATAACGCATAACGCATAACGCATAACGCATAACGCATAACGCATAACGCATAACGCATAACGCATAACGCATAACGCATAACGCATAACGCATAACGCATAACGCATAACGCATAACGCATAACGCATAACGCATAACGCATAACGCATAACGCATAACGCATAACGCATAACGCATAACGCATAACGCATAACGCATAACGCATAACGCATAACGCATAACGCATAACGCATAACGCATAACGCATAACGCATAACGCATAACGCATAACGCATAACGCATAACGCATAACGCATAACGCATAACGCATAACGCATAACGCATAACGCATAACGCATAACGCATAACGCATAACGCATAACGCATAACGCATAACGCATAACGCATAACGCATAACGCATAACGCATAACGCATAACGCATAACGCATAACGCATAACGCATAACGCATAAAGCATAACGCATAATGCCTAACGCATAACGTACAACGCATAACGCATAACGCATAACGCATAACGCATAACGCATAACGCATAACGCATAACGCATAACGCATAACGCATAACGCATAACGCATAACGCATAACGCATAACGCATAACGCATAACGCATAACGCATAACGCATAACGCATAACGCATAACGCATAACGCATAACGCATAACGCATAACGCATAACGCATAACGCATAACGCATAACGCATAACGCATAACGCATAACGCATAACGCATAACGCATAACGCATAACGCATAACGCATAACGCATAACGCATAACGCATAACGCATAACGCATAACGCATAACGCATAACGCATAACGCATGACGCATGACGCACAACGCATAACGCATAACGCATAACGCATAACGCATAACGCATAACGCATAACGCATAACGCATTACGCATAACGCATAACGCATAACGCATAATGCATAAGGCATACGCATAACGCATAACGCATAACGCATAACGCATAACGCATAACGCATAACGCATAACGCATGACGCGTAACGCAAAACTCATAACGCATAACGCATAACGCATAACGCATATGGCATAACGCATAATGCAAAAGTCATAACGCATAACGCATAACGCATAACGCATAACGCATAACGCATAACGCACAACGCATAACGCATAACGCATAACGCATAACGCATAACGCATAACGCATAACGCATAACGCATAACGCATAACGCATAACGCATAACGCATAACGTATAAACCGTAAGGCATAACGCATAGCCCATAACGCATAACGCATAACGCATAATGCAAAAGTCATAACGCATAACGCATAACGCATAACGCATAATGCAAAAGTCATAACGCATAACGCATAACGCATAACGCATAACGCATAACGCATAACGCATAACGCATAACGCATAACGCATAACGCATAACGCATAACGCATAACGCATAACGCATGACGCATAACGCATAACGCATAACGCATAACGCATAACGCATAACGCATAAAGCATAACGCATAATGCCTAACGCATAACGTACAACGCATAACGCATAACGCATAACGCATAACGCATAACGCATAACGCATAACGCATAACGCATAACGCATAACGCATAACGCATAACGCATAACGCATAACGCATAACGCATAACGCATAACGCATAACGCATAACGCATAACGCATAACGCATAACGCATAACGCATAACGCATAACGCATAACGCATAACGCACAACGCATAACGCATAACGCATAACGCATAACGCATAACGCATAACGCATAACGCATAACGCATAACGCATAACGCATAACGCATAACGCATAACGCATAACGCATAACGCATAACGCATAACGCATAACGCATAACGCATAACGCATAACGCATAACGCATAACGCATAACGCATAACGCATAACGCATAACGCATAACGCATAACGCATAACGCATAACGCATAACGCATAACGCATGACGCACAACGCATAACGCATAACGCATAACGCATAACGCATAACGCATAACGCATAACGCATAACGCATTACGCATAACGCATAACGCATAACGCATAACGCATAAGGCATAAGCATAACGCATAACGCATAACGCATAACGCATAACGCATAACGCATAACGCATAACGCATAACGCGTAACGCAAAACTCATAACGCATAACGCATAACGCATAACGCATAACGCATAACGCATATGGCATAACGCATAATGCAAAAGTCATAACGCATAACGCATAACGCATAACGCATAACGCATAACGCACAACGCATAACGCATAACGCATAACGCATAACGCATAACGCATAACGCATAACGCATAACGCATAACGCATAACGCATAACGCATAACGCATAACGCATAACGCATAACGCATAACGCATAACGCATAACGCATAACGCATAACGCATAACGCATAACGCATAACGCATAACGTATAAACCGTAAGGCATAACGCATAGCCCATAACGCATAACGCATAACGCATAATGCAAAAGTCATAACGCATAACGCATAACGCATAACGCATAACGCATAACGCATAACGCATAACGCATAACGCATAACGCATAACGCATAACGCATAACGCATAACGCATAACGCATAACGCATAACGCATAACGCATAACGCATAACGCATAACGCATAACGCATAACGCATAACGCATAACGCATAACGCATATGGCATAACGCATAATGCAAAAGTCATAACGCATAACGCATAACGCATAACGCATAACGCATAACGCACAACGCATAACGCATAACGCATAACGCATAACGCATAACGCATAACGCATAACGCATAACGCATAACGCATAACGCATAACGCATAACGCATAACGCATAACGCATAACGCATAACGCATAACGCATAACGCATAACGCATAACGCATAACGCATAACGCATAACGCATAACGTATAAACCGTAAGGCATAACGCATAGCCCATAACGCATAACGCATAACGCATAATGCAAAAGTCATAACGCATAACGCATAACGCATAACGCATAACGCATAACGCATAACGCATAACGCATAACGCATAACGCATAACGCATAACGCATAACGCATAACGCATAACGCATAACGCATAACGCATAACGCATAACGCATAACGCATAACGCATAACGCATAACGCATAACGCATAACGCATAACGCATAACGCATAAAGCATAACGCATAATGCCTAACGCATAACGTACAACGCATAACGCATAACGCATAACGCATAACGCATAACGCATAACGCATAACGCATAACGCATAACGCATAACGCATAACGCATAACGCATAACGCATAACGCATAACGCATAACGCATAACGCATAACGCATAACGCATAACGCATAACGCATAACGCATAACGCATAACGCATGACGCACAACGCATAACGCATAACGCATAACGCATAACGCATAACGCATAACGCATAACGCATAACGCATTACGCATAACGCATAACGCATAACGCATAACGCATAAGGCATAAGCATAACGCATAACGCATAACGCATAACGCATAACGCATAACGCATAACGCATAACGCATAACGCGTAACGCAAAACTCATAACGCATAACGCATAACGCATAACGCATAACGCATAACGCATATGGCATAACGCATAATGCAAAAGTCATAACGCATAACGCATAACGCATAACGCATAACGCATAACGCACAACGCATAACGCATAACGCATAACGCATAACGCATAACGCATAACGCATAACGCATAACGCATAACGCATAACGCATAACGCATAACGCATAACGCATAACGCATAACGCATAACGCATAACGCATAACGCATAACGCATAACGCATAACGCATAACGCATAACGCATAACGCATAACGCATAACGTATAAACCGTAAGGCATAACGCATAGCCCATAACGCATAACGCATAACGCATAATGCAAAAGTCATAACGCATAACGCATAACGCATAACGCATAACGCATAACGCATAACGCATAACGCATAACGCATAACGCATAACGCATAACGCATAACGCATAACGCATAACGCATAACGCATAACGCATAACGCATAACGCATAACGCATAAAGCATAACGCATAATGCCTAACGCATAACGTACAACGCATAACGCATAACGCATAACGCATAACGCATAACGCATAACGCATAACGCATAACGCATAACGCATAACGCATAACGCATAACGCATAACGCATAACGCATAACGCATAACGCATAACGCATAACGCATAACGCATAACGCATAACGCATAACGCATAACGCATAACGCATAACGCATAACGCATAACGCATAACGCATAACGCATAACGCATAACGCATAACGCATAACGCATAACGCATAACGCATAACGCATAACGCATAAAGCATAACGCATAATGCCTAACGCATAACGTACAACGCATAACGCATAACGCATAACGCATAACGCATAACGCATAACGCATAACGCATATCGCATAACGCATAACGCATAACGCATAACGCATAACGCATAACGCATAACGCATAACGCATAACGCATAACGCATAACGCATAACGCATAACGCATAACGCATAACGCATAACGCATAACGCATAACGCATAACGCATAACGCATAACGCATAACGCATAACGCATAACGCATAAAGCATAACGCATAATGCCTAACGCATAACGTACAACGCATAACGCATAACGCATAACGCCTAACGCATAACGCCTAACGCATAACGCATAACGCACAACGCACAACGCATAACGCATAACGCATAACGCATAACGCATAACGCATAACGCATAACGCATAACGCATAACGCATAACGCATAACGCACAACGCATAACGCATAACGCATAACGCATGACGCATAACGCATAACGCATAACGCATAACGCATAACGCATAACGCATAACGCATAACGCATAACGCATAACGCATAACGCATAACGCATAACGCATAACGCATAACGCATAACGCATAAAGCATAACGCATAATGCCTAACGCATAACGTACAACGCATAACGCATAACGCATAACGCATAACGCATAACGCATAACGCATAACGCATAACGCATAACGCATAACGCATAACGCATAACGCATAACGCATAACGCATAACGCATAACGCATAACGCATAACGCATAACGCATAACGCATAACGCATAACGCATAACGCATAACGCATAACGCATAACGCATAACGCATAACGCATAACGCATAACGCATAACGCATAACGCATAACGCATAACGCATAACGCATAAAGCATAACGCATAATGCCTAACGCATAACGTACAACGCATAACGCATAACGCATAACGCATAACGCATAACGCATAACGCATAACGCATATCGCATAACGCATAACGCATAACGCATAACGCATAACGCATAACGCATAACGCATAACGCATAACGCATAACGCATAACGCATAACGCATAACGCATAACGCATAACGCATAACGCATAACGCATAACGCATAACGCATAACGCATAACGCATAACGCATAAAGCATAACGCATAATGCCTAACGCATAACGTACAACGCATAACGCATAACGCATAACGCCTAACGCATAACGCCTAACGCATAACGCATAACGCACAACGCACAACGCATAACGCATAACGCATAACGCATAACGCATAACGCATAACGCATAACGCATAACGCATAACGCATAACGCATAACGCATAACGCATAACGCATTACGCATAACGCATAACGCATAACGCATAACGCATAAGGCATAAGCATAACGCATAACGCATAACGCATAACGCATAACGCATAACGCATAACGCATAACGCATAACGCATAACGCGTAACGCAAAACTCATAACGCATAACGCATAACGCATAACGCATAACGCATAACGCATATGGCATAACGCATAATGCAAAAGTCATAACGCATAACGCATAACGCATAACGCATAACGCATAACGCACAACGCATAACGCATAACGCATAACGCATAACGCATAACGCATAACGCATAACGCATAACGCATAACGCATAACGCATAACGCATAACGCATAACGCATAACGCATAACGCATAACGCATAACGCATAACGCATAACGCATAACGCATAACGCATAACGCATAACGCATAACGCATAACGCATAACGCATAACGCATAACGCATAACGCATAACGCATAACGCATGACGCATAACGCATAACGCATAACGCATAACGCATAACGCATAACGCATAAAGCATAACGCATAATGCCTAACGCATAACGTACAACGCATAACGCATAACGCATAACGCATAACGCATAACGCATAACGCATAACGCATAACGCATAACGCATAACGCATAACGCATAACGCATAACGCATAACGCATAACGCATAACGCATAACGCATAACGCATAACGCATAACGCACAACGCATAACGCACAACGCATAACGCATAACGCATAACGCATAACGCATAACGCATAACGCATAACGCATAACGCATAACGCATAACGCATAACGCATAACGCATAACGCATAACGCATAACGCATAACGCATAACGCATGACGCACAACGCATAACGCATAACGCATAACGCATAACGCATAACGCATAACGCATAACGCATAACGCATTACGCATAACGCATAACGCATAACGCATAACGCATAAGGCATAAGCATAACGCATAACGCATAACGCATAACGCATAACGCATAACGCATAACGCATAACGCATAACGCATAACGCGTAACGCAAAACTCATAACGCATAACGCATAACGCATAACGCATAACGCATAACGCATATGGCATAACGCATAATGCAAAAGTCATAACGCATAACGCATAACGCATAACGCATAACGCATAACGCACAACGCATAACGCATAACGCATAACGCATAACGCATAACGCATAACGCATAACGCATAACGCATAACGCATAACGCATAACGCATAACGCATAACGCATAACGCATAACGCATAACGCATAACGCATAACGCATAACGCATAACGCATAACGCATAACGCATAACGCATAACGCATAACGCATAACGCATAACGCATAACGCATAACGTATAAACCGTAAGGCATAACGCATAGCCCATAACGCATAACGCATAACGCATAATGCAAAAGTCATAACGCATAACGCATAACGCATAACGCATAACGCATAACGCATAACGCATAACGCATAACGCATAACGCATAACGCATAACGCATAACGCATAACGCATAACGCATAACGCATAACGCATAACGCATAACGCATAACGCATAACGCATAACGCATAACGCATAACGCATAAAGCATAACGCATAATGCCTAACGCATAACGTACAACGCATAACGCATAACGCATAACGCATAACGCATAACGCATAACGCATAACGCATAACGCATAACGCATAACGCATAACGCATAACGCATAACGCATAACGCATAACGCATAACGCATAACGCATAACGCATAACGCATAACGCATAACGCATAACGCATAACGCATAACGCATAACGCATAACGCATAACGCATAACGCATAAAGCATAACGCATAATGCCTAACGCATAACGTACAACGCATAACGCATAACGCATAACGCATAACGCATAACGCATAACGCATAACGCATATCGCATAACGCATAACGCATAACGCATAACGCATAACGCATAACGCATAACGCATAACGCATAACGCATAACGCATAACGCATAACGCATAACGCATAACGCATAACGCATAACGCATAACGCATAACGCATAACGCATAACGCATAACGCATAACGCATAACGCATAACGCATAACGCATAACGCATAACGCATAAAGCATAACGCATAATGCCTAACGCATAACGTACAACGCATAACGCATAACGCATAACGCCTAACGCATAACGCCTAACGCATAACGCATAACGCACAACGCACAACGCATAACGCATAACGCATAACGCATAACGCATAACGCATAACGCATAACGCATAACGCATAACGCATAACGCATAACGCATAACGCATAACGCATAACGCATAACGCATAACGCATAACGCATTACGCATAACGCATAACGCATAACGCATAACGCATAAGGCATAAGCATAACGCATAACGCATAACGCATAACGCATAACGCATAACGCATAACGCATAACGCATAACGCATAACGCATAACGCATAACGCATAACGCATAACGCATAACGCATAACGCATAACGCATGACGCATAACGCATAACGCATAACGCATAACGCATAACGCATAACGCATAACGCATAACGCATAACGCATAACGCATAACGCATAACGCATAACGCATAACGCATAACGCATAACGCATAACGCATAACGCATAACGCATAACGCATAACGCATAACGCATAACGCATAACGCATAACGCATAACGCATAACGCATGACGCATGACGCATAACGCATAACGCATAACGCATAACGCATAACGCATAACGCATAACGCATAACGCATATGGCATAACGCATAATGCAAAAGTCATAACGCATAACGCATAACGCATATCGCATAACGCATAACGCATAACGCATAACGCATAACGCATAACGCATAACGCATAACGCATAACGCATAACGCATAACGCATAACGCATAACGCATAACGCATAACGCATAACGCATAACGCATAACGCATAACGCATAACGCATAACGCATAATGCATAACGCATAACGCATAACGCATAACGCGTAACGCAAAACTCATAACGCATAACGCATAACGCATAACGCATAACGCATAACGCATATGGCATAACGCATAATGCAAAAGTCATAACGCATAACGCATAACGCATAACGCATAACGCATATCGCATAACGCATAACGCATAACGCATAACGCATAACGCATAACGCATAACGCATAACGCATAACGCATAACGTATAAACCGTAAGGCATAACGCATAGCCCATAACGCATAACGCATAACGCATAATGCAAAAGTCATAACGCATAACGCATAACGCATAAAGCATAACGCATAACGCATAACGCATAACGCATAACGCATAACGCATAACGCATAACGCATAACGCATAACGCATAACGCATAACGCATAACGCATAACGCATAACGCATAACGCATAACGCATAACGCATAACGCATAACGCATAACGCATAACGCATAACGCATAACGCATAACGCATAACGCATAACGCATAACGCATAACGCATAACGCATAACGCATAACGCATAACGCATAACGCATAACGCATAACGCATAACGCATAACGCATAACGCATAACGCATAACGCATAACGCATAACGCATAACGCATAACGCATGACGCATAACGCATAACGCATAACGCATAACGCATAACGCATAACGCATAACGCATAACGCATAACGCATAACGCATAACGCATAACGCATAACGCATAACGCATAACGCATAACGCATAACGCATAACGCATAACGCATAACGCATAACGCATAACGCATAACGCATAACGCATAACGCATAACGCATGACGCATGACGCATAACGCATAACGCATAACGCATAACGCATAACGCATAACGCATAACGCATATGGCATAACGCATAATGCAAAAGTCATAACGCATAACGCATAACGCATATCGCATAACGCATAACGCATAACGCATAACGCATAACGCATAACGCATAACGCATAACGCATAACGCATAACGCATAACGCATAACGCATAACGCATAACGCATAACGCATAACGCATAACGCATAACGCATAACGCATAACGCATAACGCATAACGCATAACGCATAACGCATAACGCATAACGCATAACGCATAACGCATAACGCATAACGCATAACGCATAACGCATAACGCATAACGCGTAACGCAAAACTCATAACGCATAACGCATAACGCATAACGCATAACGCATAACGCATATGGCATAACGCATAATGCAAAAGTCATAACGCATAACGCATAACGCATAACGCATAACGCATATCGCATAACGCATAACGCATAACGCATAACGCATAACGCATAACGCATAACGCATAACGCATAACGCATAACGCATAACGCATAACGCATAACGCATAACGTATAAACCGTAAGGCATAACGCATAGCCCATAACGCATAACGCATAACGCATAATGCAAAAGTCATAACGCATAACGCATAACGCATAACGCATAACGCATAACGCATAACGCATAACGCATAACGCATAACGCATAACGCATAACGCATAACGCATAACGCATAACGCATAACGCATAACGCATAACGCATAACGCATAACGCATAACGCATAACGCATAACGCACAACGCATAACGCATAACGCATAACGCATAACGCATAACGCATAACGCATAACGCATAACGCATAACGCATAACGCATAACGCATAACGCATAACGCATAACGCATAACGCATAACGCATAACGCATAACGCATAACGCATAACGCATAACGCATAACGCATAACGCATAACGCATAACGCATAACGCATAACGCATGACGCACAACGCATAACGCATAACGCATAACGCATAACGCATAACGCATAACGCATAACGCATAACGCATAACGCATTACGCATAACGCATAACGCATAACGCATAACGCATAAGGCATAAGCATAACGCATAACGCATAACGCATAACGCATAACGCATAACGCATAACGCATAACGCATAACGCATAACGCGTAACGCAAAACTCATAACGCATAACGCATAACGCATAACGCATAACGCATAACGCATATGGCATAACGCATAATGCAAAAGTCATAACGCATAACGCATAACGCATAACGCATAACGCATAACGCACAACGCATAACGCATAACGCATAACGCATAACGCATAACGCATAACGCATAACGCATAACGCATAACGCATAACGCATAACGCATAACGCATAACGCATAACGCATAACGCATAACGCATAACGCATAACGCATAACGCATAACGCATAACGCATAACGCATAACGCATAACGCATAACGTATAAACCGTAAGGCATAACGCATAGCCCATAACGCATAACGCATAACGCATAATGCAAAAGTCATAACGCATAACGCATAACGCATAACGCATAACGCATAACGCATAACGCATAACGCATAACGCATAACGCATAACGCATAACGCATAACGCATAACGCATAACGCATAACGCATAACGCATAACGCATAACGCATAACGCATAAAGCATAACGCATAATGCCTAACGCATAACGTACAACGCATAACGCATAACGCATAACGCATAACGCATAACGCATAACGCATAACGCATAACGCATAACGCATAACGCATAACGCATAACGCATAACGCATAACGCATAACGCATAACGCATAACGCATAACGCATAACGCATAACGCATAACGCATAACGCATAACGCATAACGCATAACGCATAACGCATAACGCATAACGCATAACGCATAACGCATAACGCATAACGCATAACGCATAACGCATAACGCATAACGCATAAAGCATAACGCATAATGCCTAACGCATAACGTACAACGCATAACGCATAACGCATAACGCATAACGCATAACGCATAACGCATAACGCATATCGCATAACGCATAACGCATAACGCATAACGCATAACGCATAACGCATAACGCATAACGCATAACGCATAACGCATAACGCATAACGCATAACGCATAACGCATAACGCATAACGCATAACGCATAACGCATAACGCATAACGCATAACGCATGACGCATAACGCATAACGCATAACGCATAACGCATAACGCATAACGCATAAAGCATAACGCATAATGCCTAACGCATAACGTACAACGCATAACGCATAACGCATAACGCATAACGCATAACGCATAACGCATAACGCATAACGCATAACGCATAACGCATAACGCATAACGCATAACGCATAACGCATAACGCATAACGCATAACGCATAACGCATAACGCATAACGCATAACGCACAACGCATAACGCATAACGCATAACGCATAACGCATAACGCATAACGCATAACGCATAACGCATAACGCATAACGCATAACGCATATGGCATAACGCATAATGCAAAAGTCATAACGCATAACGCATAACGCATATCGCATAATGCAAAAGTCATAACGCATAACGCATAACGCATATCGCATAACGCATAACGCATAACGCATAACGCATAACGCATAACGCATAACGCATAACGCATAACGCATAACGCATAACGCATAACGCATAACGCATAACGCATAACGCATAACGCATAACGCATAACGCATAACGCATAACGCATAACGCATAACGCATAACGCATAACGCATAACGCATAACGCATAACGCATAACGCATAACGCATAACGCGTAACGCAAAACTCATAACGCATAACGCATAACGCATAACGCATAACGCATAACGCATATGGCATAACGCATAATGCAAAAGTCATAACGCATAACGCATAACGCATAACGCATAACGCATAACGCATATCGCATAACGCATAACGCATAACGCATAACGCATAACGCATAACGCATAACGCATAACGCATAACGCATAACGCATAACGCATAACGCATAACGCATAACGCATAACGCATAACGCATAACGCATAACGCATAACGCATAACGCATAACGCATAACGCATAACGCATAACGCATAACGCATAACGCATAACGCATAACGCATAAAGCATAACGCATAACGCATAACGCATATCGCATAACGCATAACGCATAACGCATAACGCATAACGCATAACGCATAACGCATAAAGCATAACGCATAACGCATAACGCATAACGCATATCGCATAACGCATAACGCATAACGCATAACGCATAACGCATAACGCATAACGCATAACGCATAACGCATAACGCATAACGCATAACGCATAACGCATAACGCATAACGCATAACGCATAACGCATAACGCATAACGCATAACGCATAACGCATAACGCATAACGCATAACGCATAACGCATAACGCATAACGCATAACGCATAACGCATAACGCATAACGCATAACGCATAACGCATAACGCATAAAGCATAACGCATAATGCCTAACGCATAACGTACAACGCATAAAGCATAACGCATAATGCCTAACGCATAACGTACAACGCATAACGCATAACGCATAACGCCTAACGCATAACGCCTAACGCATAACGCATAACGCACAACGCACAACGCATAACGCATAACGCATAACGCATAACGCATAACGCATAACGCATAACGCATAACGCATAACGCATAACGCATAACGCATTACGCATAACGCATAACGCATAACGCATTACGCATAACGCATAACGCATAACGCATAACGCATAAGGCATAAGCATAACGCATAACGCATAACGCATAACACATAACGCATAACGCATAACGCATAACGCATAACGCATAACGCATAACGCATAACGCATAACGCATAATGCCTAACGCATAACGTACAACGCATAACGCATAACGCATAACGCATAACGCATAACGCATAACGCATAACGCATAACGCATAACGCATAACGCATAACGCATAACGCATAACGCATAACGCATAACGCATAACGCATAACGCATAACGCATAACGCATAACGCATAACGCATAACGCATAACGCATAACGCATAACGCATAACGCATAACGCATAACGCATAACGCATAACGCATAACGCATAACGCATAACGCATAACGCATAACGCATAACGCATAACGCATTACGCATAACGCATAACGCATAACGCATTACGCATAACGCATAACGCATAACGCATAACGCATAAGGCATAAGCATAACGCATAACGCATAACGCATAACACATAACGCATAACGCATAACGCATAACGCATAACGCATAACGCATAACGCATAACGCATAACGCATAATGCCTAACGCATAACGTACAACGCATAACGCATAACGCATAACGCATAACGCATAACGCATAACGCATAACGCATAACGCATGACGCATGACGCACAACGCATAACGCATAACGCATAACGCATAACGCATAACGCATAACGCATAACGCATAACGCATAACGCATAACGCATAACGCATAACGCATAACGCATAACGCATGACGCAAGACGCACAACGCATAACGCATAACGCATAACGCATAACGCATAACGCATAACGCATAACGCATAACGCATAACGCATAACGCATAACGCATAACGCATAACGCATAACGCATAACGCATAACGCATAACGCATAACGCATAACGCATAACGCATAACGCATAACGCATAACGCATAACGCATAACGCATAACGCATAACGCATAACGCATAACGCATAACGCATAACGCATAACGCATAACGCATAACGCATAACGCATAACGCATAACGCATAACGCATAACGCATAACGCATAACGCATAACGCATAACGCATAACGCATAACGCATAACGCATAACGCATAACGCATAACGCATAAAGCATAACGCATAATGCCTAACGCATAACGTACAACGCATAACGCATAACGCATAACGCATAACGCATAACGCATAACGCATAACGCATAACGCATAACGCATAACGCATAACGCATAACGCATAACGCATAACGCATAACGCATAACGCATAACGCATAACGCATAACGCATAACGCATAACGCATAACGCATAACGCATAACGCATAACGCATAACGCATAACGCATAACGCATAACGCATAACGCATAACGCATAACGCATAACGCATAACGCATAACGCATAACGCATAACGCATAACGCATAACGCATAACGCATAACGCATAACGCATAACGCATAACGCATAACGCATAACGCATAACGCATAACGCATAACGCATAACGCATAACGCATAACGCATAACGCATAACGCATAACGCATAACGTATAAACCGTAAGGCATAACGCATAGCCCATAACGCATAACGCATAACGCATAATGCAAAAGTCATAACGCATAACGCATAACGCATAACGCATAACGCATAACGCATAACGCATAACGCATAACGCATAACGCATAACGCATAACGCATAACGCATAACGCATAACGCATAACGCATAACGCATAACGCATAACGCATGACGCATAACGCATAACGCATAACGCATAACGCATAACGCATAACGCATAAAGCATAACGCATAATGCCTAACGCATAACGTACAACGCATAACGCATAACGCATAACGCATAACGCATAACGCATAACGCATAACGCATAACGCATAACGCATAACGCATAACGCATAACGCATAACGCATAACGCATAACGCATAACGCATAACGCATAACGCATAACGCATAACGCATAACGCATAACGCATAACGCATAACGCATAACGCATAACGCATAACGCATAACGCACAACGCATAACGCACAACGCATAACGCATAACGCATAACGCATAACGCATAACGCATAACGCATAACGCATAACGCATAACGCATAACGCATAACGCATAACGCATAACGCATAACGCATAACGCATAACGCATAACGCATAACGCATAACGCATAACGCATAACGCATAACGCATAACGCATAACGCATAACGCATAACGCATAACGCATAACGCATAACGCATGACGCACAACGCATAACGCATAACGCATAACGCATAACGCATAACGCATAACGCATAACGCATAACGCATTACGCATAACGCATAACGCATAACGCATAACGCATAAGGCATAAGCATAACGCATAACGCATAACGCATAACGCATAACGCATAACGCATAACGCATAACGCATAACGCATAACGCGTAACGCAAAACTCATAACGCATAACGCATAACGCATAACGCATAACGCATAACGCATATGGCATAACGCATAATGCAAAAGTCATAACGCATAACGCATAACGCATAACGCATAACGCATAACGCACAACGCATAACGCATAACGCATAACGCATAACGCATAACGCATAACGCATAACGCATAACGCATAACGCATAACGCATAACGCATAACGCATAACGCATAACGCATAACGCATAACGCATAACGCATAACGCATAACGCATAACGCATAACGCATAACGCATAACGCATAACGCATAACGCATAACGCATAACGTATAAACCGTAAGGCATAACGCATAGCCCATAACGCATAACGCATAACGCATAATGCAAAAGTCATAACGCATAACGCATAACGCATAACGCATAACGCATAACGCATAACGCATAACGCATAACGCATAACGCATAACGCATAACGCATAACGCATAACGCATAACGCATAACGCATAACGCATAACGCATAACGCATAACGCATAACGCATAACGCATAACGCATAACGCATAAAGCATAACGCATAATGCCTAACGCATAACGTACAACGCATAACGCATAACGCATAACGCATAACGCATAACGCATAACGCATAACGCATAACGCATAACGCATAACGCATAACGCATAACGCATAACGCATAACGCATAACGCATAACGCATAACGCATAACGCATAACGCATAACGCATAACGCATAACGCATAACGCATAACGCATAACGCATAACGCATAACGCATAACGCATAACGCATAACGCATAACGCATAACGCATAACGCATAACGCATAACGCATAACGCATAACGCATAACGCATAAAGCATAACGCATAATGCCTAACGCATAACGTACAACGCATAACGCATAACGCATAACGCATAACGCATAACGCATAACGCATAACGCATATCGCATAACGCATAACGCATAACGCATAACGCATAACGCATAACGCATAACGCATAACGCATAACGCATAACGCATAACGCATAACGCATAACGCATAACGCATAACGCATAACGCATAACGCATAACGCATAACGCATAACGCATAACGCATAACGCATAACGCATAACGCATAACGCATAACGCATAACGCATAACGCATAACGCATAAAGCATAACGCATAATGCCTAACGCATAACGTACAACGCATAACGCATAACGCATAACGCCTAACGCATAACGCCTAACGCATAACGCATAACGCACAACGCACAACGCATAACGCATAACGCATAACGCATAACGCATAACGCATAACGCATAACGCATAACGCATAACGCATAACGCATAACGCATAACGCATAACGCATAACGCATAACGCATGACGCATGACGCACAACGCATAACGCATAACGCATAACGCATAACGCATAACGCATAACGCATAACGCATAACGCATAACGCATTACGCATAACGCATAACGCATAACGCATAATGCATAAGGCATACGCATAACGCATAACGCATAACGCATAACGCATAACGCATAACGCATGACGCGTAACGCAAAACTCATAACGCATAACGCATTACGCATAACGCATAACGCATAACGCATAATGCATAAGGCATACGCATAACGCATAACGCATAACGCATAACGCATAACGCATAACGCATAACGCATAACGCATGACGCGTAACGCAAAACTCATAACGCATAACGCATAACGCATAACGCATAACGCATAACGCATATGGCATAACGCATAATGCAAAAGTCATAACGCATAACGCATAACGCATAACGCATAACGCATAACGCACAACGCATAACGCATAACGCATAACGCATAACGCATAACGCATAACGCATAACGCATAACGCATAACGCATAACGCATAACGCATAACGCATAACGCATAACGCATAACGCATAACGCATAACGCATAACGCATAACGCATAACGCATAACGTATAAACCGTAAGGCATAACGCATAGCCCATAACGCATAACGCATAACGCATAATGCAAAAGTCATAACGCATAACGCATAACGCATAACGCATAACGCATAACGCATAACGCATAACGCATAACGCATAACGCATAACGCATAACGCATAACGCATAACGCATAACGCATAACGCATAACGCATAACGCATAACGCATAACGCATAACGCATGACGCATAACGCATAACGCATAACGCATAACGCATAACGCATAACGCATAAAGCATAACGCATAATGCCTAACGCATAACGTACAACGCATAACGCATAACGCATAACGCATAACGCATAACGCATAACGCATAACGCATAACGCATAACGCATAACGCATAACGCATAACGCATAACGCATAACGCATAACGCATAACGCATAACGCATAACGCATAACGCATAACGCATAACGCATAACGCATAACGCATAACGCACAACGCATAACGCACAACGCATAACGCATAACGCATAACGCATAACGCATAACGCATAACGCATAACGCATAACGCATAACGCATAACGCATAACGCATAACGCATAACGCATAACGCATAACGCATAACGCATAACGCATAACGCATAACGCATAACGCATAACGCATAACGCATAACGCATAACGCATAACGCATAACGCATAACGCATAACGCATAACGCATGACGCACAACGCATAACGCATAACGCATAACGCATAACGCATAACGCATAACGCATAACGCATAACGCATTACGCATAACGCATAACGCATAACGCATAACGCATAAGGCATAAGCATAACGCATAACGCATAACGCATAACGCATAACGCATAACGCATAACGCATAACGCATAACGCGTAACGCAAAACTCATAACGCATAACGCATAACGCATAACGCATAACGCATAACGCATATGGCATAACGCATAATGCAAAAGTCATAACGCATAACGCATAACGCATAACGCATAACGCACAACGCATAACGCATAACGCATAACGCATAACGCATAACGCATAACGCATAACGCATAACGCATAACGCATAACGCATAACGCATAACGCATAACGCATAACGCATAACGCATAACGCATAACGCATAACGCATAACGCATAACGCATAACGCATAACGTATAAACCGTAAGGCATAACGCATAGCCCATAACGCATAACGCATAACGCATAATGCAAAAGTCATAACGCATAACGCATAACGCATAACGCATAACGCATAACGCATAACGCATAACGCATAACGCATAACGCATAACGCATAACGCATAACGCATAACGCATAACGCATAACGCATAACGCATAACGCATAACGCATAACGCATAACGCATAACGCATAACGCATAACGCATAACGCATAACGCATAACGCATAACGCATAAAGCATAACGCATAATGCCTAACGCATAACGTACAACGCATAACGCATAACGCATAACGCATAACGCATAACGCATAACGCATAACGCATAACGCATAACGCATAACGCATAACGCATAACGCATAACGCATAACGCATAACGCATAACGCATAACGCATAACGCATAACGCATAACGCATAACGCATAACGCATAACGCATAACGCATAACGCATAACGCATAACGCATAACGCATAACGCATAACGCATAACGCATAACGCATAACGCATAACGCATAACGCATAACGCATAACGCATAAAGCATAACGCATAATGCCTAACGCATAACGTACAACGCATAACGCATAACGCATAACGCATAACGCATAACGCATAACGCATAACGCATAACGCATAACGCATAACGCATAACGCATAACGCATAACGCATAACGCATAACGCATAAAGCATAACGCATAATGCCTAACGCATAACGTACAACGCATAACGCATAACGCATAACGCCTAACGCATAACGCCTAACGCATAACGCATAACGCACAACGCACAACGCATAACGCATAACGCATAACGCATAACGCATAACGCATAACGCATAACGCATAACGCATAACGCATAACGCATAACGCATAACGCATAACGCATAACGCATAACGCATGACGCATGACGCACAACGCATAACGCATAACGCATAACGCATAACGCATAACGCATAACGCATAACGCATAACGCATAACGCATTACGCATAACGCATAACGCATAACGCATAATGCATAAGGCATACGCATAACGCATAACGCATAACGCATAACGCATAACGCATAACGCATGACGCGTAACGCAAAACTCATAACGCATAACGCATTACGCATAACGCATAACGCATAACGCATAATGCATAAGGCATACGCATAACGCATAACGCATAACGCATAACGCATAACGCATAACGCATAACGCATAACGCATGACGCGTAACGCAAAACTCATAACGCATAACGCATAACGCATAACGCATAACGCATAACGCATATGGCATAACGCATAATGCAAAAGTCATAACGCATAACGCATAACGCATAACGCATAACGCATAACGCACAACGCATAACGCATAACGCATAACGCATAACGCATAACGCATAACGCATAACGCATAACGCATAACGCATAACGCATAACGCATAACGCATAACGCATAACGCATAACGCATAACGCATAACGCATAACGCATAACGCATAACGCATAACGTATAAACCGTAAGGCATAACGCATAGCCCATAACGCATAACGCATAACGCATAATGCAAAAGTCATAACGCATAACGCATAACGCATAACGCATAACGCATAACGCATAACGCATAACGCATAACGCATAACGCATAACGCATAACGCATAACGCATAACGCATAACGCATAACGCATAACGCATAACGCATAACGCATAACGCATAACGCATGACGCATAACGCATAACGCATAACGCATAACGCATAACGCATAACGCATAAAGCATAACGCATAATGCCTAACGCATAACGTACAACGCATAACGCATAACGCATAACGCATAACGCATAACGCATAACGCATAACGCATAACGCATAACGCATAACGCATAACGCATAACGCATAACGCATAACGCATAACGCATAACGCATAACGCATAACGCATAACGCATAACGCATAACGCATAACGCATAACGCATAACGCACAACGCATAACGCACAACGCATAACGCATAACGCATAACGCATAACGCATAACGCATAACGCATAACGCATAACGCATAACGCATAACGCATAACGCATAACGCATAACGCATAACGCATAACGCATAACGCATAACGCATAACGCATAACGCATAACGCATAACGCATAACGCATAACGCATAACGCATAACGCATAACGCATAACGCATGACGCACAACGCATAACGCATAACGCATAACGCATAACGCATAACGCATAACGCATAACGCATAACGCATTACGCATAACGCATAACGCATAACGCATAACGCATAAGGCATAAGCATAACGCATAACGCATAACGCATAACGCATAACGCATAACGCATAACGCATAACGCATAACGCGTAACGCAAAACTCATAACGCATAACGCATAACGCATAACGCATAACGCATAACGCATATGGCATAACGCATAATGCAAAAGTCATAACGCATAACGCATAACGCATAACGCATAACGCACAACGCATAACGCATAACGCATAACGCATAACGCATAACGCATAACGCATAACGCATAACGCATAACGCATAACGCATAACGCATAACGCATAACGCATAACGCATAACGCATAACGCATAACGCATAACGCATAACGCATAACGCATAACGCATAACGTATAAACCGTAAGGCATAACGCATAGCCCATAACGCATAACGCATAACGCATAATGCAAAAGTCATAACGCATAACGCATAACGCATAACGCATAACGCATAACGCATAACGCATAACGCATAACGCATAACGCATAACGCATAACGCATAACGCATAACGCATAACGCATAACGCATAACGCATAACGCATAACGCATAACGCATAACGCATAACGCATAACGCATAACGCATAACGCATAACGCATAACGCATAACGCATAACGCATAAAGCATAACGCATAATGCCTAACGCATAACGTACAACGCATAACGCATAACGCATAACGCATAACGCATAACGCATAACGCATAACGCATAACGCATAACGCATAACGCATAACGCATAACGCATAACGCATAACGCATAACGCATAACGCATAACGCATAACGCATAACGCATAACGCATAACGCATAACGCATAACGCATAACGCATAACGCATAACGCATAACGCATAACGCATAACGCATAACGCATAACGCATAACGCATAACGCATAACGCATAACGCATAACGCATAACGCATAACGCATAAAGCATAACGCATAATGCCTAACGCATAACGTACAACGCATAACGCATAACGCATAACGCATAACGCATAACGCATAACGCATAACGCATAACGCATATCGCATAACGCATAACGCATAACGCATAACGCATAACGCATAACGCATAACGCATAACGCATAACGCATAACGCATAACGCATAACGCATAACGCATAACGCATAACGCATAACGCATAACGCATAACGCATAACGCATAACGCATAACGCATAACGCATAACGCATAACGCATAACGCATAAAGCATAACGCATAATGCCTAACGCATAACGTACAACGCATAACGCATAACGCATAACGCCTAACGCATAACGCCTAACGCATAACGCATAACGCACAACGCACAACGCATAACGCATAACGCATAACGCATAACGCATAACGCATAACGCATAACGCATAACGCATAACGCATAACGCATAACGCATAACGCATAACGCATAACGCATAACGCATTACGCATAACGCATAACGCATAACGCATAACGCATAAGGCATAAGCATAACGCATAACGCATAACGCATAACGCATAACGCATAACGCATAACGCATAACGCATAACGCATAACGCATAACGCATAACGCATAACGCATAACGCATAACGCATGACGCATAACGCATAACGCATAACGCATAACGCATAACGCATAACGCATAACGCATAACGCATAACGCATAACGCATAACGCATAACGCATAACGCATAACGCATAACGCATAACGCATAACGCATAACGCATAACGCATAACGCATAACGCATAACGCATAACGCATAACGCATAACGCATAACGCATAACGCATAACGCATAACGCATAACGCATAACGCATAACGCATGACGCATGACGCATAACGCATAACGCATAACGCATAACGCATAACGCATAATGCATAACGCATAACGCATATGGCATAACGCATAATGCAAAAGTCATAACGCATAACGCATAACGCATATCGCATAACGCATAACGCATAACGCATAACGCATAACGCATAACGCATAACGCATAACGCATAACGCATAACGCATAACGCATAACGCATAACGCATAACGCATAACGCATAACGCATAACGCATAACGCATAACGCATAACGCATAACGCATAACGCATAACGCATAACGCATAACGCATAACGTATAAACCGTAAGGCATAACGCATAGCCCATAACGCATAACGCATAACGCATAACGCATAACGCATAACGCATAACGCATGACGCATGACGCATAACGCATAACGCATAACGCATAACGCATAACGCATAACGCATAACGCATATGGCATAACGCATAATGCAAAAGTCATAACGCATAACGCATAACGCATATCGCATAACGCATAACGCATAACGCATAACGCATAACGCATAACGCATAACGCATAACGCATAACGCATAACGCATAACGCATAACGCATAACGCATAACGCATAACGCATAACGCATAACGCATAACGCATAACGCATAACGCATAACGCATAACGCATAACGCATAACGCATAACGCATAACGCATAACGCATAACGCATAACGCGTAACGCAAAACTCATACCGCATAACGCATAACGCATAACGCATAACGCATAACGCATATGGCATAACGCATAATGCAAAAGTCATAACGCATAACGCATAACGCATAACGCATAACGCATATCGCATAACGCATAACGCATAACGCATAACGCATAACGCATAACGCATAACGCATAACGCATAACGCATAACGTATAAACCGTAAGGCATAACGCATAGCCCATAACGCATAACGCATAACGCATAATGCAAAAGTCATAACGCATAACGCATAACGCATAACGCATAACGCATAACGCATAACGCATAACGCATAACGCATAACGCATAACGCATAACGCATAACGCATAACGCATAACGCATAACGCATAACGCATAACGCATAACGCATAACGCATAACGCATAACGCATAACGCATAACGCACAACGCATAACGCATAACGCATAACGCATAACGCATAACGCATAACGCATAACGCATAACGCATAACGCATAACGCATAACGCATAACGCATAACGCATAACGCATAACGCATAACGCATAACGCATAACGCATAACGCATAACGCATAACGCATAACGCATAACGCATAACGCATAACGCATAACGCATGACGCACAACGCATAACGCATAACGCATAACGCATAACGCATAACGCATAACGCATAACGCATAACGCATAACGCATTACGCATAACGCATAACGCATAACGCATAACGCATAACGCATAAGGCATAAGCATAACGCATAACGCATAACGCATAACGCATAACGCATAACGCATAACGCATAACGCATAACGCATAACGCGTAACGCAAAACTCATAACGCATAACGCATAACGCATAACGCATAACGCATAACGCATATGGCATAACGCATAATGCAAAAGTCATAACGCATAACGCATAACGCATAACGCATAACGCATAACGCACAACGCATAACGCATAACGCATAACGCATAACGCATAACGCATAACGCATAACGCATAACGCATAACGCATAACGCATAACGCATAACGCATAACGCATAACGCATAACGCATAACGCATAACGCATAACGCATAACGCATAACGCATAACGCATAAAGCATAACGCATAATGCCTAACGCATAACGTACAACGCATAACGCATAACGCATAACGCATAACGCATAACGCATAACGCATAACGCATATCGCATAACGCATAACGCATAACGCATAACGCATAACGCATAACGCATAACGCATAACGCATAACGCATAACGCATAACGCATAACGCATAACGCATAACGCATAACGCATAACGCATAACGCATAACGCATAACGCATAACGCATAAAGCATAACGCATAATGCCTAACGCATAACGTACAACGCATAACGCATAACGCATAACGCCTAACGCATAACGCCTAACGCATAACGCATAACGCACAACGCACAACGCATAACGCATAACGCATAACGCATAACGCATAACGCATAACGCATAACGCATAACGCATAACGCATAACGCATAACGCATAACGCATAACGCATAACGCATAACGCATTACGCATAACGCATAACGCATAACGCATAACGCATAAGGCATAAGCATAACGCATAACGCATAACGCATAACGCATAACGCATAACGCATAACGCATAACGCATAACGCATAACGCATAACGCATAACGCATAACGCATAACGCATAACGCATAACGCATAACGCATAACGCATGACGCATAACGCATAACGCATAACGCATAACGCATAACGCATAACGCATAACGCATAACGCATAACGCATAACGCATAACGCATAACGCATAACGCATAACGCATAACGCATAACGCATAACGCATAACGCATAACGCATAACGCATAACGCATAACGCATAACGCATAACGCATAACGCATAACGCATAACGCATAACGCATAACGCATAACGCATAACGCATAACGCATAACGCATGACGCATGACGCATAACGCATAACGCATAACGCATAACGCATAACGCATAACGCATAACGCATAACGCATATGGCATAACGCATAATGCAAAAGTCATAACGCATAACGCATAACGCATATCGCATAACGCATAACGCATAACGCATAACGCATAACGCATAACGCATAACGCATAACGCATAACGCATAACGCATAACGCATAACGCATAACGCATAACGCATAACGCATAACGCATAACGCATAACGCATAACGCATAACGCATAACGCATAACGCATAACGCATAACGCATAACGCATAACGCGTAACGCAAAACTCATAACGCATAACGCATAAGGCATAACGCATAACGCATAACGCATATGGCATAACGCATAATGCAAAAGTCATAACGCATAACGCATAACGCATAACGCATAACGCATATCGCATAACGCATAACGCATAACGCATAACGCATAACGCATAACGCATAACGCATAACGCATAACGCATAACGCATAACGCATAACGCATAACGCATAACGTATAAACCGTAAGGCATAACGCATAGCCCATAACGCATAACGCATAACGCATAATGCAAAAGTCATAACGCATAACGCATAACGCATAACGCATAACGTATAAACCGTAAGGCATAACGCATAGCCCATAACGCATAACGCATAACGCATAATGCAAAAGTCATAACGCATAACGCATAACGCATAACGCATAACGCATAACGCATAACGCATAACGCATAACGCATAACGCATAACGCATAACGCATAACGCATAACGCATAACGCATAACGCATAACGCATAACGCATAACGCATAACGCATAACGCATAACGCATAACGCATAACGCATAACGCATAACGCATAACGCATAACGCATAACGCATAACGCATAACGCATAACGCATAACGCATAACGCATAACGCATAACGCATAACGCATAACGCATAACGCATAACGCATATCGCATAACGCATAACGCATAACGCATAACGCATAACGCATAACGCATAACGCATAACGCATAACGCATAACGCATAAAGCATAACGCATAATGCCTAACGCATAACGTACAACGCATAACGCATAACGCATAACGCATAACGCATAACGCATAACGCATAACGCATAACGCATAACGCATAACGTATAAACCGTAAGGCATAACGCATAGCCCATAACGCATAACGCATAACGCATAATGCAAAAGTCATAACGCATAACGCATAACGCATAACGCATAACGTATAAACCGTAAGGCATAACGCATAGCCCATAACGCATAACGCATAACGCATAATGCAAAAGTCATAACGCATAACGCATAACGCATAACGCATAACGCATAACGCATAACGCATAACGCATAACGCATAACGCATAACGCATAACGCATAACGCATAACGCATAACGCATAACGCATAACGCATAACGCATAACGCATAAGGCATAAGCATAACGCATAACGCATAACGCATAACGCATAACGCATAACGCATAACGCGTAACGCAAAACTCATAACGCATAACGCATAACGCATAACGCATAACGCATAACGCATATGGCATAACGCATAATGCAAAAGTCATAACGCATAACGCATAACGCACAACGCATAACGCATAACGCACAACGCATAACGCATAACGCATAACGCATAACGCATAACGCATAACGCATAACGCATAACGCATAACGCATAACGCATAACGCATAACGCATAACGCATAACGCATAACGCATAACGCATAACGCATAACGCATAACGCATAACGCATAACGCATAACGCATAACGCATAACGCATAACGCATAACGCATAACGCATAACGCATAACGCATAACGCATAACGCATAACGCATAACGCATAACGCATAACGCATAACGCATAACGCATAACGCATAACGCATAACGCATAACGCATAACGCATAACGCATAACGCATAACGCATAACGCATAACGCATAACGCATAACGCATGACGCATGACGCATAACGCATAACGCATAACGCATAACGCATAACGCATAACGCATAACGCATAACGCATATGGCATAACGCATAATGCAAAAGTCATAACGCATAACGCATAACGCATATCGCATAACGCATAACGCATAACGCATAACGCATAACGCATAACGCATAACGCATAACGCATAACGCATAACGCATAACGCATAACGCATAACGCATAACGCATAACGCATGACGCACAACGCATAACGCATAACGCATAACGCATAACGCATAACGCATAACGCATAACGCATAACGCATAACGCATTACGCATAACGCATAACGCATAACGCATAACGCATAAGGCATAAGCATAACGCATAACGCATAACGCATAACGCATAACGCATAACGCATAACGCATAACGCATAACGCATAACGCGTAACGCAAAACTCATAACGCATAACGCATAACGCATAACGCATAACGCATAACGCATATGGCATAACGCATAATGCAAAAGTCATAACGCATAACGCATAACGCATAACGCATAACGCATAACGCACAACGCATAACGCATAACGCATAACGCATAACGCATAACGCATAACGCATAACGCATAACGCATAACGCATAACGCATAACGCATAACGCATAACGCATAACGCATAACGCATAACGCATAACGCATAACGCATAACGCATAACGCATAACGCATAAAGCATAACGCATAATGCCTAACGCATAACGTACAACGCATAACGCATAACGCATAACGCATAACGCATAACGCATAACGCATAACGCATATCGCATAACGCATAACGCATAACGCATAACGCATAACGCATAACGCATAACGCATAACGCATAACGCATAACGCATAACGCATAACGCATAACGCATAACGCATAACGCATAACGCATAACGCATAACGCATAACGCATAACGCATAACGCATAAAGCATAACGCATAATGCCTAACGCATAACGTACAACGCATAACGCATAACGCATAACGCCTAACGCATAACGCATAACGCATAACGCATAACGCATAACGCATGACGCATAACGCATAACGCATAACGCATTACGCATAACGCATAACGCATAACGCATAACGCATAAGGCATAAGCATAACGCATAACGCATAACGCATAACGCATAACGCATAACGCATAACGCATAACGCATAACGCATAACGCATAACGCATAACGCATAACGCATAACGCATAACGCATAACGCATAACGCATGACGCATAACGCATAACGCATAACGCATAACGCATAACGCATAACGCATAACGCATAACGCATAACGCATAACGCATAACGCATAACGCATAACGCATAACGCATAACGCATAACGCATAACGCATAACGCATAAAGCATAACGCATAATGCCTAACGCATAACGTACAACGCATAACGCATAACGCATAACGCATAACGCATAACGCATAACGCATAACGCATATCGCATAACGCATAACGCATAACGCATAACGCATAACGCATAACGCATAACGCATAACGCATAACGCATAACGCATAACGCATAACGCATAACGCATAACGCATAACGCATAACGCATAACGCATAACGCATAACGCATAACGCATAAAGCATAACGCATAATGCCTAACGCATAACGTACAACGCATAACGCATAACGCATAACGCCTAACGCATAACGCCTAACGCATAACGCATAACGCACAACGCACAACGCATAACGCATAACGCATAACGCATAACGCATAACGCATAACGCATAACGCATAACGCATAACGCATAACGCATAACGCATAACGCATAACGCATAACGCATAACGCATAACGCATAACGCATTACGCATAACGCATAACGCATAACGCATAACGCATAAGGCATAAGCATAACGCATAACGCATAACGCATAACGCATAACGCATAACGCATAACGCATAACGCATAACGCATAACGCATAACGCATAACGCATAACGCATAACGCATAACGCATAACGCATAACGCATGACGCATAACGCATAACGCATAACGCATAACGCATAACGCATAACGCATAACGCATAACGCATAACGCATAACGCATAACGCATAACGCATAACGCATAACGCATAACGCATAACGCATAACGCATAACGCATAACGCATAACGCATAACGCATAACGCATAACGCATAACGCATAACGCATAACGCATAACGCATAACGCATAACGCATAACGCATAACGCATAACGCATAACGCATGACGCATGACGCATAACGCATAACGCATAACGCATAACGCATAACGCATAACGCATAACGCATAACGCATATGGCATAACGCATAATGCAAAAGTCATAACGCATAACGCATAACGCATATCGCATAACGCATAACGCATAACGCATAACGCATAACGCATAACGCATAACGCATAACGCATAACGCATAACGCATAACGCATAACGCATAACGCATAACGCATAACGCATAACGCATAACGCATAACGCATAACGCATAACGCATAACGCATAACGCATAACGCATAACGCATAACGCATAACGCATAACGCATAACGCATAACGCATAACGCGTAACGCAAAACTCATAACGCATAACGCATAAGGCATAACGCATAACGCATAACGCATATGGCATAACGCATAATGCAAAAGTCATAACGCATAACGCATAACGCATAACGCATAACGCATATCGCATAACGCATAACGCATAACGCATAACGCATAACGCATAACGCATAACGCATAACGCATAACGCATAACGCATAACGCATAACGCATAACGTATAAACCGTAAGGCATAACGCATAGCCCATAACGCATAACGCATAACGCATAATGCAAAAGTCATAACGCATAACGCATAACGCATAACGCATAACGTATAAACCGTAAGGCATAACGCATAGCCCATAACGCATAACGCATAACGCATAATGCAAAAGTCATAACGCATAACGCATAACGCATAACGCATAACGCATAACGCATAACGCATAACGCATAACGCATAACGCATAACGCATAACGCATAACGCATAACGCATAACGCATAACGCATAACGCATAACGCATAACGCATAACGCATAACGCATAACGCATAACGCATAACGCATAACGCATAACGCATAACGCATAACGCATAACGCATAACGCATAACGCATAACGCATAACGCATAACGCATAACGCATAACGCATAACGCATAACGCATAACGCATAACGCATAACGCATAACGCATAACGCATAACGCATAACGCATAACGCATAACGCATAACGCATATCGCATAACGCATAACGCATAACGCATAACGCATAACGCATAACGCATAACGCATAACGCATAACGCATAACGCATAAAGCATAACGCATAATGCCTAACGCATAACGTACAACGCATAACGCATAACGCATAACGCATAACGCATAACGCATAACGCATAACGCATAACGCATAACGCATAACGCATAACGCATAACGCATAACGCATAACGCATAACGCATAACGCATAACGCATAACGCATAACGCATAACGCATAACGCATAACGCATAACGCATAACGCATAACGCATAACGCATAACGCATAACGCATAACGCATAACGCATAACACATAACGCATAACGCATAACGCATAACGCATAACGCATAACGCATAACGCATAACGCATAACGCATAACGCATAACGCATAACGCATAACGCATAACGCATAACGCATAACGCATAACGCATAACGCATAACGCATAACGCATAAGGCATAAGCATAACGCATAACGCATAACGCATAACGCATAACGCATAACGCATAACGCGTAACGCAAAACTCATAACGCATAACGCATAACGCATAACGCATAACGCATAACGCATATGGCATAACGCATAATGCAAAAGTCATAACGCATAACGCATAACGCATAACGCATAACGCATAACGCACAACGCATAACGCATAACGCATAACGCATAACGCATAACGCATAACGCATAACGCATAACGCATAACGCATAACGCATAACGCATAACGCATAACGCATAACGCATAACGCATAACGCATAACGCATAACGCATAACGCATAACGCATAACGCATAACGCATAACGCATAACGCATAACGCATAACGCATAACGCATAACGCATAACGCATAACGCATAACGCATAACGCATAACGCATAACGCATAACGCATAACGCATAACGCATAACGCATAACGCATAACGCATAACGCATAACGCATAACGCATAACGCATAACGCATAACGCATGACGCATGACGCATAACGCATAACGCATAACGCATAACGCATAACGCATAACGCATAACGCATAACGCATATGGCATAACGCATAATGCAAAAGTCATAACGCATAACGCATAACGCATATCGCATAACGCATAACGCATAACGCATAACGCATAACGCATAACGCATAACGCATAACGCATAACGCATAACGCATAACGCATAACGCATAACGCATGACGCACAACGCATAACGCATAACGCATAACGCATAACGCATAACGCATAACGCATAACGCATAACGCATAACGCATTACGCATAACGCATAACGCATAACGCATAACGCATAAGGCATAAGCATAACGCATAACGCATAACGCATAACGCATAACGCATAACGCATAACGCATAACGCATAACGCATAACGCATAACGCGTAACGCAAAACTCATAACGCATAACGCATAACGCATAACGCATAACGCATAACGCATATGGCATAACGCATAATGCAAAAGTCATAACGCATAACGCATAACGCATAACGCATAACGCATAACGCACAACGCATAACGCATAACGCATAACGCATAACGCATAACGCATAACGCATAACGCATAACGCATAACGCATAACGCATAACGCATAACGCATAACGCATAACGCATAACGCATAACGCATAACGCATAACGCATAACGCATAACGCATAAAGCATAACGCATAATGCCTAACGCATAACGTACAACGCATAACGCATAACGCATAACGCATAACGCATAACGCATAACGCATAACGCATATCGCATAACGCATAACGCATAACGCATAACGCATAACGCATAACGCATAACGCATAACGCATAACGCATAACGCATAACGCATAACGCATAACGCATAACGCATAACGCATAACGCATAACGCATAACGCATAACGCATAACGCATAACGCATAACGCATAAAGCATAACGCATAATGCCTAACGCATAACGTACTACGCATAACGCATAACGCATAACGCCTAACGCATAACGCCTAACGCATAACGCATAACGCACAACGCACAACGCATAACGCATAACGCATAACGCATAACGCATAACGCATAACGCATAACGCATAACGCATAACGCATAACGCATAACGCATAACGCATAACGCATAACGCATAACGCATAACGCATTACGCATAACGCATAACGCATAACGCATAACGCATAAGGCATAAGCATAACGCATAACGCATAACGCATAACGCATAACGCATAACGCATAACGCATAACGCATAACGCATAACGCATAACGCATAACGCATAACGCATAACGCATAACGCATGACGCATAACGCATAACGCATAACGCATAACGCATAACGCATAACGCATAACGCATAACGCATAACGCATAACGCATAACGCATAACGCATAACGCATAACGCATAACGCATAACGCATAACGCATAACGCATAACGCATAACGCATAACGCATAACGCATAACGCATAACGCATAACGCATAACGCATAACGCATAACGCATAACGCATAACGCATAACGCATGACGCATGACGCATAACGCATAACGCATAACGCATAACGCATAACGCATAACGCATAACGCATAACGCATATGGCATAACGCATAATGCAAAAGTCATAACGCATAACGCATAACGCATATCGCATAACGCATAACGCATAACGCATAACGCATAACGCATAACGCATAACGCATAACGCATAACGCATAACGCATAACGCATAACGCATAACGCATAACGCATAACGCATAACGCATAACGCATAACGCATAACGCATAACGCATAACGCATAACGCATAACGCATAACGCATAACGCATAACGCATAACGCATAACGCATAACGCATAACGCATAACGCGTAACGCAAAACTCATAACGCATAACGCATAAGGCATAACGCATAACGCATAACGCATATGGCATAACGCATAATGCAAAAGTCATAACGCATAACGCATAACGCATAACGCATAACGCATATCGCATAACGCATAACGCATAACGCATAACGCATAACGCATAACGCATAACGCATAACGCATAACGCATAACGCATAACGCATAACGTATAAACCGTAAGGCATAACGCATAGCCCATAACGCATAACGCATAACGCATAATGCAAAAGTCATAACGCATAACGCATAACGCATAACGCATAACGTATAAACCGTAAGGCATAACGCATAGCCCATAACGCATAACGCATAACGCATAATGCAAAAGTCATAACGCATAACGCATAACGCATAACGCATAACGCATAACGCATAACGCATAACGCATAACGCATAACGCATAACGCATAACGCATAACGCATAACGCATAACGCATAACGCATAACGCATAACGCATAACGCATAACGCATAACGCATAACGCATAACGCATAACGCATAACGCATAACGCATAACGCATAACGCATAACGCATAACGCATAACGCATAACGCATAACGCATAACGCATAACGCATAACGCATAACGCATAACGCATAACGCATAACGCATAACGCATAACGCATAACGCATAACGCATAACGCATAACGCATAACGCATAACGCATAACGCATAACGCATAACGCATAACGCATAACGCATAACGCATAACGCATAACGCATAACGCATAACGCATAACGCATAACGCATAACGCATAACGCATAACGCATAACGCATAACGCATACGCATAACGCATAACGCATAACGCATAACGCATAACGCATAACGCATAACGCATAACGCATAACGCATAACGCATAACGCATAACGCATAACGCATAACGCATAACGCATAACGCATAACGCATAACGCATAACGCATAACGCATAACGCATAACGCATAACGCATAACGCATAACGCATAACGCATAACGCATAACGCATAACGCATAACGCATAAGCATAACGCATAACGCATAACGCATAACGCATAACGCATAACGCATAACGCATAACGCATAACGCATAACGCATAACGCATAACGCATAACGCATAACGCATAACGCATAACGCATAACGCATAACGCATAACGCATAAGCATAAGCATAACGCATAACGCATAACGCATAACGCATAACGCATAACGCATAACGCGTAACGCAAAACTCATAACGCATAACGCATAACGCATAACGCATAACGCATATGGCATAACGCATAATGCAAA